>NC_133325.1:328659882-328877382 GCF_042186555.1 Aquarana catesbeiana
TCCACATACGTTCATAGACCCTGTTGGTGCTATTTCTTCTAGCATTCAGGATGGTAAGGAGGACCTCTTCTGGGCAGCCTAAACCGAACCTTCAAACCTTCCCCTGAGGTGCAGGTGAGAGGGACAGGAATGCAGGGTTGTGCTCAGAGACAATAGGTCCGGCCTGAAGGGCAGAGGAACTGATTCCTGATAATTGAGAAGTGTCAGGAGAGGAAACCATGGCCTGTTGGGCCAGAAAGGAATTATCGCTATCACCTCCACCTTCTCTGTTCTAAGTCTCCTGAGAAACTGGAGTATCACAGGCACCAGAGGAAAAGCATAAGCCTTGCAGAACTTCCATTGGTCCGTGAGGGCATCTATTCCATAGGCCTGAGGGTCTCAGAACCTTGAGTAGTACTTGGACAACTTTTTGTTGCATGGGGATGCAAATAGGTCAACTTCTGGTGACACTCCCAGGGACAAGAGCCACTCGAACACTTCTTTGTGGAGAGATCACTCATTGTTCATCTGAACACGAGAAAGGAAGCCTGCCTGAACATTTTGGATCCCGGGTATGAAGACCGATGAAATGTTGGATAAATTCTTCTGAGCCCAGCTCATGATTGGCTCCACTTCCTATAGCAGGGACCAGCTGCGGGTTCCACCCTGCCCTCTTATGTAGGCAACCGCGGTTGTATTGTCCAACCTGAGCATCACCGAGGATCTTCTCGCTAAATGATGAAACGCAAGAAGCGCTTGAAATGCTGCCCCGTAGTTCCAGGATGTTGGACACAATCCAGAGAGGAGTTCCACCTGCCCTGTGCTACTTCCGATAGGCAATGAACGCCCTAGCCCTTGTTGCTGGCATCTGAATTTAAGGTCACCTATATGATGGGGACGATGGAGTGGCAATTGCGAAGATTTACCCAATGGAGCCACCAAAGGAGGGACACTCTCATAGCCGGAGTAAGGTTGTTGGAGGAACCCTTTCTGGAAGGGTTGTGTCCGCCACTGTGCACACTTCACCATGGGAATTGTGGATGCCATGGTACCAACCACCTTCAGGCACTGGAGGGCAGAGAGATGAGGTGAAGCAAGGGCTGATCGAATTCTGTCTCGGTCTACTACAATCTTCTCCTCGGGAAGCGAGATGGTGCCTTTCACTGTGTCGAAGGGGGCTCCGAGAAACACGAGGGACTGTGGGGGTTCCAGGTGACTCTTCTCTAGATTCAGAAGCCACCCAAACTCTTGAAGGGTGGAGATGACCAGGCTTCTGTGTTCTAGAAATTGACCATTGTCTTGAGGCAGGAGAAGGAGGTTGTCTATGTAGTGATAAAGATGAACCTCCTTGACTCGGAGCAGAGCCACAACAGCTAACAAGACTTTGGAGAAGACATGAGGTGATGTTAGACCAAAGGGGAGACAGGTGAATAGTAAGTGCCACTGGCCTACTGCAAAACAAAGGTGTTGTTGGAAATCCGCTGGCACCGGAACGTGGAAGTAGGCGTCTTTTAGATCGATCGACACTAACCAATCCCCTGGTTGGACTGACTGTTGGATCATGTATAAAGACTCCATCTTGAATTTTTCTTTTCTGATGAAGTGGTTGAGATGGGTTAAATCTATAACCAGTCTCCACATGCCTTTTTCTGTACCACGAACAGAGGAGAATACATGCCCTGGCCTTGCTCACCAACTGGAACAGGAATAGCTGCGCCTTGCTCCAATAAAGAGTTTACGTAGGCTAATAGGATCTGCTTTTTTTCTTCTGAATGGGGAAGAGATGTAGGGATGAATCTGAGCCTGGGGGTGCTGCTGAAGACCAAGGTGTGACCTGAGAAGACCGTTTTGATGGTCCATAAGTCGTGGATTGAGGCCGCCCAGACATGCCGAAAGTGGAGAAGACGAGCTCCCACCTGGCATGCCCTTTGCGGGCCCAATCTCAAAAAGACTTTGTGGATTTCTGGTTGCCAGAAGAACCGCCCTTTGTGGGTTTCTTGAATGAAGATCCAGGATCTTGTAAACTGCCGGCCAGGCCTGTAGCTGCGTGCTTCTCTGGCTCTATCAGTATCCTGTCTCCTTGGAAAGGAGCGTCTCTGGATCTGTAGGCACGATCTTGAGTGAGGAAACCAGACTTGCCATCCGTGGCCCAGGTTATGGCACTATCAAGTTTGTTGCCAAAAAAGGTAGTACCCTCAAAGGAAATTCAGCACCAAACCTGCTTGGAAGCTGGATCCACCAACCATGGATGGAGCCATAAGGCGCGACGAACTGAAACAGCCACCAGCATAACCTGGGCAACAAGACGGATGACATCAATGGAAGCCTCCCCCAGGAAAGTGGATGCCAGTCTGATTTGCTGGATAGGTGAGCTTCTGGCCACCTCACTAGAGATGCTTCTGAGGCTCTCGTCAATGCTGTCTGACTAGGTTTCCAGGGCTTTAGATACTGTGGCTACAGCTAGGACCGGTTTACAGGCCATGCCTGCTGTCAGATAGATCCGCTTCAGATCAGAATCAATCCGCCTCTCCAAGGGGTCTTTAAAGGAGACCATTCCTTCCAGAGGAATGGTCACATATCTGATCAGCTTCATCAGTGCTGCTTCAACCAAGGGAGCTGACTGGATATGCTTAACCTCTTCCTCCCTGAAAGAATACAGTTTTAGGATTTTTGACTGCACGGAACTATTCTTATCCATTTTGCTGACTCACCAGAGACGATGTCGCCCGATTCAGTGAGAAAGGGAAAATATTGACGTTCCTTATTGAGCTGCTTGAAAAATTTCCTCTGCTTCTGAGAAGTTACAGGATCTTC
The DNA here is from genome assembly GCF_042186555.1 of Aquarana catesbeiana. Classification (NCBI taxonomy): domain Eukaryota; kingdom Metazoa; phylum Chordata; class Amphibia; order Anura; family Ranidae; genus Aquarana; species Aquarana catesbeiana. The sequence goes on from NC_133325.1 coordinate 328,662,676, forward strand.
CCACTTCCGGGCTTCCTTCACTGCTCTTACCAAAGAGGGAACCAGGGCATACTCAAAGCCCATCCCAGGATCCTCTGTTTCCGACTCGCTGTCCGAGGGAGGAATGGATGGGCGGCTTGGCTGGGAAGATTCCCTTGTATCGTGGACTTGCCCTTCTTCTGTTGGAGGGTATAGTGGTTCTGGAAGGGGATCACAAGGCTGAAGAGCCTCCTTTTACTGCAGGGATTCCTTCAGGATCCATTTGACTAATGATTCCAGGTGCTGGTCTGCATCCTCCCTCTCATCTGCTGCTTTGGAAAAACAGTGGTCACAGAGGGATTTGCCACCAGAGACCAGGGCCCTACACCCCCATGGTTTTCCTGTCCCCTTGCTGGGGTGAGATGAGGGGGGTGAGGAGGGTCTTTACTGTGGTGCCTGGACCTGGAAGAGGAGTGCCGGCGGTGTGATTTTGACAAAGCACTTCTTCTGCGGGAACCATGCTGTTCATTAGACCTAGAAGGGCCGTGGAAAAGAGAGGAGAGAAGACAAAAGAGAGAAGAAAGAATATACTTAAGACTTGTGCCCACTCTCCTCCCCCCCAGCAGGCAAACACAGGGATAATCCATAATGCATGCATACCTGCTGCGAGAGGGCTGGCCACTAGGGGGCAGTGAGGTGTCCATGAAGTCCAATGTAGGTCACTGCATTGGGAGAGAAACAGTCAGGCTGCAAACAGAGGACATCATCCCCTCCCAGAACCGATCCTTGCCTGGGAAAACTGAGCCAGAGACCTGGGGAAGTCGTCGCATAAGCCCACAAGCCTTCCCAAGGCTCTACTGGCTTCCCCAGGAATTTAAAAGTGATGTCAGCTCTGGCGTCAGGAACGAGACGGTCACACGCATGCGCAAACCAGGCCTTATTTTCGTTCTGGGTCCACGCATGCGCAGAGCATATGCCGGGACCCGGTAGAGAATGATAGAGCAGTGGCTGGAGTGCAGAAGGAACCAGGCTTCTTCAGCGCTACTCTGCTTATATGCTCCATACCCTGCTTAACAGTCAAGGCTTATTGGAGGGACGTGACACCTGGTCGCTCGGCCGATCCTGATCGCAGGGGAGTCATCTTCAGGTAGGAAAACCATCGACTTGGTCCTACGGAGGACAAAAAAGGAACATGGCCTATAGTCCGAAGCAAAGATTTATGGCAGAGGTGTCCTGTAGTGTAGTTATGGAGGCGGGGCTACCCACACATTGCTGCCATGGAGTCTGTCAGGAAACTACTATTTGCTTAGAAGGTGTTTTGTGTAATTAGGGTAATATAGTTTATTAGAGTTATTTGTGTTTTTTCCCTTTTTCCGTTTATTTGCATATTGTTGCCTTAAAGTGCTTTTTCTCTAATGGTTTCTTTCTGTGAAAAATATAAAATAATGAGGGGCTGTTTTGCCACAAGCATAGTAAAAAGAATGTTAGCCATCAGGAACCATTTAAAGCCCGCTGCACCATTAATTCCACCAGTAATACACTTTAATTTTACTTTTTAATGCATTTTACTGAACATGATTTTGGGTGAATAAAAACTCTTAATTTTCCTCATCCTAATGTGGATTTCAGGATTTTTGAAAGCTGAGAACTTTAGACTGGGTTCACACTGTTGGAAGAATGCACAAGCAGTAGGGTTGCCTCATATTTCTGCCAGCTGCCTCTACCAAGTAAGCATTCTTTCTGGTAGCCTGACACCTGATCATAAACAAGAAAGGACAAATACATCTTCACAGTGACTATATACTGTATATGAAGGGCTAGTAGCAGGAAAGGGAGCACATATAAAATTATATACGTATATAAAATTGTATATGCACTTGGGCATTGTCTCCCTTAATGCTTTATGACTTTGTCCTGGCTGGCACCAGGATTTTTTGCTTTCATTCAATAATCAATTTTTATGGCATGGAGGATAAAATCTGGGTGCTATTGGCAATTCCTCTTCTTTTCTACCCCATCGTGTTTGCGAATTAGCTTTCACTTATAAAGTTTCTTGAATGTCATTCTTTTTCTGCAAATTCAAAGATGTTTATATTTAAAGTCAGGGCAATTGAATGTAATTTCCCTAAAATATATTCTTTTTATTTGCACAGGAGCTTTGTGCAAGTATACATGATGAAAGCTTGATTTTTCTTACCAAAAGGCCAAATCTGCATTTTACTGTTATTTGACTCATTGAAATTCTGTTCCAATAAGGACATGTTTTTAAAGTTTAAAAAGTTTATATTTGACATGCAAAATTTTCTCATTTTTTGAAAGAAAATATGCTTTTCAAGTTTAAACATGAAGAAGAAAAACAGCCTAATAAACATTTCAAAACCCAAGCAAAAAGTCTATATTTTTTCCAGAAAAATATATGTACTTAAAAATGACATTTTCAGATGTGTCCTTCAACGATGTTTTTATGATATTGCAAGCAGACAGAATTGTTTATTAAAATGGAGTTTCTCATTTACATAATTTCTCCTCTTATATGAACATAAAGCAGCAAATACTGAAGACAAAGCATGCATCTGTAGATGAAATTCAGCTGAATAGGTGTTTTCTGGGTAGAGGAGGGTACAAGACCCTTAAAGTTTATGTGAACCCTAACTTTGTAAAACAACCTATTCAGTTTAAGATAGAAATTGAAGGCAGTACATGTGTGTGTATATGTTAAGTAAATTTAGGTTTTGGCCTACCTTGTAATCAGGGAAAGCAGTAATAGTTTGTGTCTTATCTAGGTTCTGCTGGTGCAGGCTCAGCTACTTCCCCCTGCATCCCACTGAACTCTGGCATATAGTGGGTGGCAGAGTTGACCCTGGCTTGCATATTCATGCCTTTTAAGCCAATCCCTGGTAAAGAGAGTGAGTGACCAGGGGGCTGAGAGGGGTATAAATAGACGGGGCCTAGAACAGCTTTATTGTTCCTGGGGGAGTAAGACTCAGCCTGAGGGCTGAGACATCCCTGGGAGTCTACCTGCAACACTGAAGAAATTATTTTGAGGTCCCAGTTCCAATTAGAGCTTAGGGTTCCTCTGGCTTAAGCATCCTGAGTTAATCCATAGGGCTCTACAGAGAATCTAGGTCTCAGGCAACAAGTACAGAAGCTGGCTGGTACTGCAGGTGACATTACAGTATCCAAGGCACAAGGAGTAGCTGCCATATGGAATCTAGGGTCTCTTTCTCCTTGCAATATTCAGGAGAGCTCCATACAGTACATCCAGGACTATACTCTTATTAAGGAGTCCCTGTTTTTAATCTAGTTACCCTTCATATTAAAGTGATCCCACTCTGAAGGAGCAGATCAGCATTTGAATCCTCTGTTACTGTTTTGTTAGAAGTTTTTTGTATCCCAAGGCTCACCCGATCCCAGTTCTTTTTTAGCAAATAAACTGCAAAAAAACATTCACAGCTTGATCTTGGAGTTGAGTGACTGTGAAATGCTGTGTGTTTAACTGCCAAGTGCGTATCAGGGAATAAAACCTCAGAAATAGTTGAATTTTATCAATTAACAAAATGGAAAGTAAATAAGCAGAAGAGAAATCCAAATTAAATCAATATTTGGTGTAACCACCAAATATTGACCTTTAAAACAGCATCAATTCTTCTAGGTACACTCGCACACAATTTTTGGAGGAAATTGGCAGGTAGGTTCTAATCCTCCTGTGGAACTAACCCCAGATCTTCTGTGGATGTAGGCTGCTTCAAATCCTTCTGTCTCTTGTAATTCCAGACAGACTTTGAGATCAAGGCTCTTTTGGAGCCATACCATCACTTCCAGGACTCCTTGTTCTTCTTTATGCTGAAGATAGTTCTTAATGACAATGGCTGCATGTGTGGGGTCTTTGTCCTGCTGTAGAATAAAATTGGAGCCAATCACACACCTCCCTGATGGTATGGCATGATAGATCAGTATCTGCCTGTATTTCTCAGCATTGAGGATACCATTGATCCTGACCACACCTCCAACTCCATTTGTAGAATAATTAGAGAAAACCTCCACCATGTTTCCCTGTTGCCTGCACACAATCATTATTGTACCACTCTCCAGCCCTTCATGTACAAACTGAATGTGCACGTGCATTGTTAAATCACTTAGCCTTGTTTCCATGTCCTATGCACAAAAACATAGGAACTAGGGTGCAGAGAAATGGCAGCAGGTGCTCTGGACTGATGAGTCAAAATTTGCATTATTTGGCTGTAGCAAAAGGCAGTATGTTCAGGAAGGGCTGGAGAGCTGTATGATTAAGCTCTGAAAAAGGCAAAATGTGTCTGAGGAGTTCTCTACAGGTGGAGAACAGGAGCTGAAGCCATCTTTTAACTATCTCATTCTCATTTTTGCAACAGGGAGTCAGTGTCTGTGTGCAGATGGCCATCAGTTTGTTACTATTATATTATTATACAGGATTTATATAGCGCCAACAGTTTATGTAGCGCTTTAGAACTTGGGGGTAGACAGTAGAAATACAATACACTTTAATACAGTAGGAATCAGAGGGCCCTGCTCCTTAGAGCTTACAATATAAGAGAGAAGGTCAAGAGATACAAGAGGTAATAACTGTGGGCGATGTGCTGATTGAGAAGATAAATGTACAGTTGTTAGGTGGGGGCCAGATAGGCTTCTCTGAAGAGATGAGTTTTCAGGGATTGTCTGAAAATGGATGCAGTATGAGAAAATCAAACAGATTGGGGTAGAGCATTCCAGAGGATAGGAGAGGCTCTGGAGAAATCCTGAAGGTGAACATGGGATTAGGTGACAAGGGAGTTTGAGAGCAAGAGGTCTTGGGAGGAGCGAAGAGAACGATTAGGTTGGTATTTTAAGACTAGGTTAGTGATGTAGCTGGGGGCCAGGTTGTGGATGGCTTTGTAAGTTATAGTTAGTATCTTGAATTTAATTCGGTGGCTGAGTGTCAGCCAATGGAGGGATTGGCAGAGAGGTATAGCAGACCCTGAGCGGTTTGTGAGGTGGATGAGCCTGGCAGCAGCGTTCATGATGGTCTGAAGTGGGGATAACCTATTTAGAGGTAGGCCAATGAGGAGGGAGTTGCAGTAGTCGAGGCAGGAGATTACCGGGGAGTGGATTAGAAGCTTTGTGGTGACATTGGTTAGGAAGGGGCATATCTTGGAGATGTTGCGGGGGTTGATCAGGCAAATTTTGGATAGCAATAGGATGTGGGGCCAAAAGGTTAGTTCAGAGTCCAGGATTACACCTAGGACCTTGGCCTGAGGGGACAAGTTGATAGTTGAGCCGTTGATATTGACAGAGAAATCAGAGGAAGTGGCACCTGAGGGAGGAAATATCACAAGCTCAGTTTTGGATAGGTTGAGTTTGAGGAAGTGATGTGACATCCAGGCTGATATGTCTGCTAGTAAGTTGGTGATGTGTGATGATGACAGATGGAGAGAGCTGGGGGGTGGAGAAATAGATTTGGGTGTCATCAGCGTAGAGATGATATTTAAAGCCGTGGGAGGCAATCAACTGACCCAGGGAGGTGGTATAGATTGGGAAAAGGAGAGGTCCAAGAACAGAACCTTGGGGGACCCCAACGGAGAAAGGAAGAGGAGAGGAGGAAGTAGAGTTGTAAGTGACACTGAAGGAGCAGTGGGATAGGTAGGATGAGAACCAGCGAAGAGTACAGTCCCGGAGACCAAAGGAGTGGCGTTTATTGAGGAGGAGGGGGTGGTCCATTGTGTCAAAGGCAGCAGAGAGATCCAGGAGAAGTAGTACAGAATAGTGTCCGTTGGTTTTAGCCGTTAGTAGGTCATTTGAGAGTTTAAGGAGAGCAGTTTCCATGGAGTGTTGAGGGCGAAATCCGGACTGAAGAGGATCAAGAAGTTTATTCATGGTCAGATGGTCACTCAGTCAGTTGTAGACCAGTCTTTCAAGAAGTTTGGAGGAGAAGGCGAGTAAGGAGATGAGACGCAGGTTGTTAAGATTGGTGGGGTCCAGTGAGGGCTTTTTAAGTATGGAGGTGACTAGCGCATGTTTTAGAGAGTTTGGGAAGATGCCACAAGAGAGGGAGAGGTTGAAAATGTGAGTTAGTGAGTGTAGAATTGAATCAGAGGGTGAGCATAGCATTTGTGAGGGAGCAGGATCCAGGGGGCAGGTGGTTAGATGAGTGTTAGATAAAAGTTTAGCAACCTCATTAATAGTAGCAGGGTTGAACGAGGGGAAGTAATGATTGTATTTATGGACATGGGATGTTGCATGGGGGAGGTTTTTGCACGTTGGAGATCTGCTCATGAATTGTATCAATCTTATTTTTTAAGTGATTGGCGATCTCCTGAGCAGTGAGTGAGTTAGGGGGTGGAGGCAGTGGAGGACAGAGTAGAGTGTTGAAGGTAGAGAAGAGTTGACGTGAACTGGATGAGAAGGTGTTAATGAGTGTGATAAAATAGGTCTGTTTGGCAGTGTGGAGGCAGGAATAGTATTTTAGGAGGGCAGATTTATATTGTGTGAAGTCTTCCTGGAACTTAGTCTTATGCCACAGACGCTCAAGAGTGCGGCTACGTTTTCTGAGACTTCTGGTGTCGTCTGTTTGCCAGGGTTGTAGCAGTCGGGCCTAACTCTGCGTTTAATGAGGGGGGCAAGCTTGTCTAGGGAGGAAGACAGTGAGCTGTTGTAGATGAAAGTGGCTAGGTTGGGGCTGGACAGGGGTGAGATCTTGTTATAGAGGTGATCAGTAGAAGAGTAGAGAAGAGAAGGGTTGAGGTGGAGAAGGTTTCTACGTGTAACTGTTAGGCGGTTGGAGGGAGAGGAGGTGGAAGACAGGGAGAAAGCGAAACTAATAAGGTGGTGATCAGAGAGTGGGAGAGGATTTTTGGAAAGGTTGTACGGAATCCACAGATAGGAAAAGACAAGGTCAAGGGTGTTGCCGCTGGAGTGAGTAGGAGCCTGTATCCATTGCTTCAGGACTTAGAGAGGTGGGGGCAAAGAAACAGCAGCACACTGAATTTCCCAGTGTATGGCTGTGCAGGGAGGCATGTCAACACAAGCATGATCATTGGAGGACAGGCAGACTTTCAGCACAGCCAGAAAACTGACCACACTGAGATGGATGTGCTCTCATGCCTAGTGTGGTCAGTTTGAAATTTGAGAGCAGGGGAACTGGCAGGAATACTAAGTATTTCACACAAAGAAATCAATACAAAGAAAACATTATACTTTTTAACAAAATTACATGGAATAACAGACATATCAGGAATATGAACTGTTGGGGTAAGATATTCTTTAAATGTAACCCTTAATTGTAATTTACCCCCTAATACCAACCATAAATCTAAACTCACGATAAACAAATATTGTTTTAAAGTCAGGGCAGATGTATTCCTATTTTTAATCCTGGTGTGCTTTGTGATTTTTTATTTATTTTTTGCAGATCTGAGCTGTAATCTGGTGTGAAAGGAGCAGGAGCTTCCTGTCATACAGTATATGATAAAGACCACCTCAAAGTGAGTGTTGCATGTGCTGACAGGAAGTCAAACCTATTAAGAGAGCAATACCATTTATTTAATCAATATAAGAGTGCCCCCAGTGTGCCAACTTAATTAGCATAAAATTTATTCAATATAAACCACACTGTGCTCTACTGATGGAACATTTTATCATATGGTCTGGAACTGACCACCTTTACGTGCCTTCTGGTCTGCAGTCACTGCTTTTGTTGGTTCACTTACCCAATTGCCTAATATTTGTAATCTTTAGCATTGTCTATTTGGTTATATAGATGAGGATAGTCTCACTAACTGCACTATTGTCAGGTACTCACCAAGGCCGAGTTGCTGAGAGAGGCTCCCCTTGCAGCTGGGCACACGATACCCTCTGGAAGTGGCACAGCGGGTATTGGGCACGAAGAAGCACGGGTCACCAGCAGGTAGCAGAGCAGCTGGGAGGTTCTTCAAGTAGAGAAGTGATCCGTGCTGGGTGGCTGACACCTCACTGGAACTGGCTAGGCAGAAGTCTGGAGATGTAGACTGGAGCCGGTTAAGAGGATGCAGAGGGTCAAACACAAAGGCAAAAGTCCAAGAACAGGCCGGGGGTCAAACACGAGTAGACAGGCAGAAGTAATCAGGCTGAAGCTCCAACACTGGGCTAAGGCAGAGGGTCAAACACGGGTAGTCAAGCAGGCTGAAGATCAAACACTGGAATAAGGCAGAGGCAAAGTCCAAGAGCAGGCCGGGAGTCAAACACGGGTGATCAGGCAGGTAGAGAAGTCCAGAAGATTAGCCAAGGGTCAAACACAGGAGAGGTTCAAGGCGAGGTCAGGCTTGATCCAGGTCACAACAGGCAGGCACAGGTACACAGGTTCAGGAACAGGTTACAGGAGCTGAAAAGACAAACCAGCAATGATACCATACACAAGGCCGACCTTTATAGGCCTGCCCAAGGGACTTCCGCTGTGCGCATGGCGACGTGCGCGTGCCCGTGCGCTATGATACATTGCGCACCCGCATGCACCGACCCGCAGAGCTGTGTGTTTGGAAGCGCGAACCCGTCGGATCGCGCACCCATGCATGCCATAGCGCAACCCTTCTGCGCAGGCGCACAGGAAGGCGCCGATGCTGGCAAGTCAAGTTCCTACTAGTCCTCTGACAGTGCCCCCCCAAGGGGCAGCCTCCGGATGCCCAACTGGACTCGCTTTTCCGGGTGTCTTCTGTGGAAGTCTTGCACTAAGCGAGGGGCATGAATGTTTTTTGAGGGTTCCCAGGAATTGTCTTCTGGAGGATACCCCTTCCATTTAACTAGGTATTGGACCTGCCCCCCCCCCCTCTTTCTGCAGTCTACTATAGTTTCTACCTCAAATTCCTCTTCCCCTTCAATCTCAATTGAAGGAGGAGGTAGTTCTTCTCTTCCTGAAAAAGGATTAGGAGTTACTGGTTTCAGTAAAGAGGCATGGAACACTGGATGTATCCTATAAGAACTGGGTAGCGCTAGTTCCAAAGCCACAGGGTTTACTGCTCTCTTAATCTCAAAGGGGCCAATAAATTTTGGGCCTAGTTTACGCGAAGGATAGGGAAGTTTGAGATTAATAGCAGATAACCACACTTTATCTCCGACCTTGAAATTCGGCTTACTCCTTCTCCCTCTTTTGTAGTATTTCTCATAGTTATCTTGAGCTTTTTTCATGGCTTCAATTTGTTTGAATAGAGCTTATCCGATCCTGTACTGCAGGGGTTGAGACTTCAGGGATGGCGTCTGGTAGGAAAGAAGGGTAGAATCCATAATTTGCCCAGAACGGTGTTTGGTTGATGGCAGAGTGTATGGAATTGTTATAGGCAAATTCTGCATAGGGCAGAAGGGTAGACCAGTCATCTTGGGAGTAGGAACAGAAACACCGAAGATATTGTTCTAAAGATTGGTTGGTCCTCTCCGTCTGACCATTACTCTGTGGATGGTATGCGGACGAGAGGGAGATCTTGATTTCCAGGGACTTGCACAGATCCTTTCAAAACTTAGACGTGAACTGGACTCCCGTCAGAAACGATGTTGAAAGAAACACCATGAAATCTTACGATGTCAACCGCTACTAGAATGGTGGTAAATTTCTCAGAGGGGGGTAGGTCCACGATGAAGTCCATGGAGACTTCTTTCCAGGGGCGTTCAGGGGCAGGTAAAGATCTCAGAAGTCCCCAGGCTTTGGTATTTGATCCTTTACTGCGCTGGCAAGTGATACATGATTGTACATAGCTCTTGCAGTCTTGCCTCCAATTCGGCCTCCAGAAGGAACGATTAATTAGTTCAGAGGTCTTTTGTATTCCAAAGTGCCCTGCTAGTTTGTGATCATGAAAAGTCTGCATAATTTGGAGTCTCACTGAGGGAGGAACGAATACCTTGTCCTGCGCCCATAACAATCCATCCCTCCTTTCTAAAGAGGATATTTTGGATCCGGTGCATTGACTGGTAGCCTCTTTGATGGTTGACTTGAGATAGAGCTGAGTGAGGCAGAGGACAGGATGTGTGGGGACAGGATGGTCCCAGGTTCTGCTGGTTCACATGCTTCAGGGAACATACGGGAAAGTGCATCCGCCTTTCCATTCTTGGTGCCTGGCCGACAAGAGATGTGGAAGTTGAACCTTGAGAAAAATAAGGCCCAATGGGCTTGTCGAGGTCTAAGACGCTTGGCAGTGCGGAGGTACTCCAAATTACGATGATCCATGAAAATCATGATGGGTTGGGAAGCCCCCTCCAGCAAGTATCTCCATTCCTCTAAGGTGAATTTTATAGCTAGTAGTTCTCGGTCCCCAACGTCATAATTCTTCTCCGGGGGGGCTGAGTTTACGCAAGGAAAAAGCCACTGGGTGAAGCAGTACTTTTTGGCCACTTCTCTGGGAGAGGATGGCTCCTAACGCAGATTCTGAGGCGTCCACTTCTAATACATAGGGTAACACTGGATTAGGATGTTGAAGAACAGGAGCTTATATAAAAAATCTCTTTAATTCATCAAAAGCTTTCTGGGCTTCTGGTGACCATTGAAATTTTACTTGCTGGCGGGTAAGGTGTGTGATAGGAGAGATGATCAAAGAGAAACCTTTAATGAATCTGCGATAAAAATTGGCAAAGCCAACGAATCGCTGAACCGCCTTTTTGTCAGAAGGAGCTGGCCACTCTTGGATGGCTTTAACTTTTTGTGGGTCCATTGTGAAACCTCCTGTGGAAATGATGAACCCAAGGAACTGGACAGTATCCTTCTCGAATTCGCATTTTTCTCCTTTTAGGTATAGACCATGTTTTCTGAGGATCAACAGCACCTTCTTCACATGAGTTTGATGTAGCTCTGCTGTAGTGGAAAAAATCAAGATGTCATCAAGATACACAATCACAAAATTATCTAGATACTCACGAAAAATGTCATTGACCAGATGCTGAAAGGTCGCTGGGGCATTACAAAGCCCGAACAGCATCACTAAATACTCGAAATGCCTGAATCTGGACCTAAAAGCTGTCTTCCACTCATCACCGTCACGTATCCGAACAAAATTGTATGCTCCCCGAAAATCTAACTTGGTGAATATTTGGGCGGTTCGGAGGCGTTGGAAAAGTTCAGGAATGAGAGGGAGTGGATATCTGTTTTTGATGGTGATTCTATTAAGTGCTTCATGGTAGGCTGAAGGGACATGCTGGAGAACTTCTGGCTTGAGCTGTATGGTGGAACAGGTGGCTGTTCTGTCGTAGCTTGGCAAAAAACAATGTTGAGAGCAATACTGGGAAGAGAAGATAATTTCTTTTTTGCTATAGTTGATCTGAGGATCATGGGCCTACAACCATGGGAATCCTAGGATAATTGGGAACATGGGGGAGCTAATAATGTCAAAGCGAAGAAATTCTCTGTGGCCAGAGTCAGTGGCCAGAGTCAGAGGATAGGCTTGGTTTCTTGGGTGACCGGCCCTGAGCAGGGTAGAAACCCATCTGCCAGATGTATTTGCAGGTGTTGTTTCTTGATTTGAAGAGGAAGGTGCAGACTTTGAGCGAGGGATGCATCTAGGAAGCAACTGCAAGCTCCTGAATCAACGATGGCTGGTAGTTGAACTTCCTCTTCCGCCACCTGAAAAGAGACCGGGAGGACAAGATGAGACTGGCTAGCACCAACAACCTGAACGTTCATGGAAAACTGTGAACGGGACTTACTGGGTCTTACAGGGCTGTTGCGTAAGTGGCCCGCTTCCCCGCAATACAAGCAAAGGTTGGCTTGACGTCGGCAAAGTCTTTCATCGGGACTTAGTGGAGACTGAAGTAAACCTAGTTGCATAGGCTCGCTGTCAGAGGAAGCAGAGGGGACCATGGAGGGAGTAGGAAAAGGAGGAACCCGAGGTAACATCCAGACTGGTTTGGACAACTGAAAACGCTCGGAGCGTCTTTCCCGGAAACGTCTGTCAAGTTTGGTGGCAAGTTGGATTAAATCTTCCAGGGAGGCTGGAGTATCCACCCGAGCTAATTCATCTTTTAAAATTTCCGAAAGACCCTGGCGATACTGGTATTTGAGAGCGGCCTCATTCCAGTTGGTGTCTCCTGCCCATTTTCGGAATTCCACCGTATAGTCTTCCACGGGTCTCTTTCCCTGGGTCAGGGTGTGCAAAAAGGATTCAGCGGTGGCAGTGGGTTGTGGATCATCATACAATTGTCCCATTGCATCAATGAAAGTGTCCACTGAGTTGAGAAGGGGACTCTTCTGCTCAAGGAGATTATGAGCCCAAGATTGTGGCTCGTCAGATAGCAAGGAGATGATGAATCCCACTTTTATGGATTCGGCGTGAAAAGTCCTGGGTTGGAGGGCTAGGTATAACTGACAGGCATTTTTAAACGCCCTGAACTTCTTCCGGTTCCCGGAAAACCGTTCCGGAGTGGGAACCCTGGGTTCAGGAAGTGTCATTACTACTGCGGGAGCAGGGTTAGGTTGACCTTGCTGGGAAGAGGTTCCACTGGCAGATGCTGACGTGGTATCCATGAGACCGGGGGTAGTAGTCAGGTGCTGAAGACGTCCTTCAATCTGAAAGTAGCCATCTTGGAGCCTCTGTACAGCCTGGGTAAGGGCTGAAACTTGCTGACAAAGCGCCTCAAGGGGAGAACCAGCTCTGTCGGCCTCGTTCATGGCTGGTTTGTACTGTCAGGTACTCACCAAGGCCGAGTTGCTGAGAGAGGCTCCCCTTGCAGCTGGCCACACGATACCCTCTGGAAGTGGCACAGCGGGTTATTGGGCACGAAGAAGCACGAGTCACCAGGAGGTAGCAGAGCAGCTGGGAGGTTCTTCAAGTAGAGAAGTGATCTGTGCTGGGTGGCTGACACCTCACTGGAACTGGCTAGGCAGAAGTCTGGAGATGAAGACTGGAGCCGGTTAAGAGGATGCAGAGGGTCAAACACAAAGGCAAAGATCCAAGAACAGGCCGGGGGTCAAACACGAGTAGACAGGCAGAAGTAATCAGGCTGAAGCTCCAACACTGGGGTAAGGCAGAGGCAAAGTCCAAGAGCAGGCCGGGGGTCAAACACGGGTAGTCAAGCAGGCTGAAGATCAAATACTGGAATAAGGCAGAGGCAAAGTCCAAGAGCAGGCCGGGGGTCAAACACGGGTGATCAGGCAGGTAGAGAAGTCCAGAAGATTAGCCAAGGGTCAAACACAGGAGAGGTTCAAGGCGAGGTCAGGGTCGATCCAGGTCACAACAGGCAGGCACTCAGGTTCAGGAACAGGTTACAGGAGCTGAAAAGACAAACCAGCAATGATACCATACACAAGGCCGACCTTTATAGGCCTGCCCAAGGGACTTCCGCTGTGCGCATGGCGACGTGCGCATGCTCATGCGCTATGGTACATCGTGCACCTGCAGAGCTGTGTGTTTGGAAGCGCAAACCCGTTGGATCGTGCACCCGTGCGTGCCGTAGCGCAACCCTTCTGTGCAGGCGCACAGGAAGGCGCCGATGCTGGCAGGTCAAGTTCCTACTAGTCCTCTGACAACTATGCACTTATGCTTGGTATTTTCTATGAGAAAAAAATTGATTGTGAGCCAATGGAAATCGCAAACCTCCCCTACCATAGTCCAATGGATTAAACTTGTTAATCAGGCAATTACCCTATACAAATTGACTTACGTAGCTAGAGGTTGTCCTAAAAAGTTTCATAAGATTTGGACCCCATGGGTAGACTCTTTGACCACTATACCATTTGAAGGTTGATTTGTTTTTCTATTATGAAAGTAAAAAAGTGCAGCGCTATTCAATAAGTGAGAATGAAACAAATATAAACAAATAAATGGCTTTGTGTATCAAAGGATCAAGTAACAAAAACACCAAAGAATGTTAATATAGCAAAAGTGTGCAAATAGGTGACTCTGGACAAAATGACAATCCCAAAAGTCTATATATAATGAAAATAAAAAGTCCTCTCCCAAACAGGGGAGTATTAATGTCTTGAAAGGGCTGTGAACAGCGTGAGGGGGTGATCACAAGTTGTAATGACACTCCAAACTTCAAGGAAAAAGATAGGTACTCTTACCGGATCGATGGCAGTGCGTCAATAAGGCAAAAAGGGATAGTCCTCCAGGATATCCAACCAGATAGTGTCTTCCGGGTCCCGGCCACCAATGGGGGGGTGGTTATCCTAGACAGGCTATGGATAATGGACAAGCAGATGGTTCTTAGTGGACCCATGGAGGAAAAGAAAAAGGGACTCCACATAGTGCAGATCAAAAATGAGGTTTAATAATCCAAAAAATTGTACAAAATGTAGGTGATCACGAACAGATAAAAGGCATAAAAATGGCAATGTGGGAAGCTGAATTAGCTGGCCCTGCGCGTTTCGACCACACAGTCATCAACGGGGGCATAAAAAACGGGGGCATAAAAATTAGATACAAAACATTTATTTTCAGCTACAGTTAGGTCCTTTGCCTGACTGGCCACTGGCTCTACCTTTTCACTTGGGTCCTTATGTTATTGCATATGTATATGTTCTACCATGCTTCTTCGCTGTATGTGCCTTCCAATCAGTGGCGCCACCTGTTGCAGTAAAACATGGTGTGACCCCCAGAGCAGGTTAGTGCATTGGTGCGGCTCTCCCCCCAGCATGCCACAGTGGATGGAGCCTGGATGGAATCAGGGAGGTGGATGGATCCGGGATGGGATTGGGGCAATGGATGGAGCCGGAATGGGATCAGGATGGTGGGTGAGCCTGGGATGGGGTCGGGGTGGTGGATGGAGCCTGGATGGGGTCGGGGTTTGTGGATGGAACCGGGATGGGATCTTTGATTTGAGGAGGGTGGGGGATAAAGAATATGTGCTAAGGAGTGCTTTGGAAGGGGAGAGGAATTGTGCTGGGGGGTGGAGGGGTCAAACTTCAAATCTGCCCCCTCCTAGCACAAATCTTCTCTAACCCAAAACAAAGCAGCCCCCTAGCACATATTCTGTAACCCTCTCCCTAAAATTACTCCTGGCAGCTTTTACCTGCCCATGCCCCCCTTGCCAATCGTCATGTAGGAAGCCTGTATTACAGACCTCAGCCGTGGGCAGGTGTCCCACCTCCTCCCCCACTCTTCCTCCCGGCTTGTGTATGTGAACCTCAGAGCCGAGGAGGAGGTGGCTATAGTTCCTGAAGAGAGATGCAATTGTGGGGGTGGGTGGGACGATCGGACCCAGGCACAGTGTCTGTCAGTGTCTCTACCTCACTCTCTTCTCCCCCACCCACCCTGCACATCACGGGGAGCTGAGGGAATAGCAGAGATCCCAGAAGGAGGGAGCCGCAGCACCCAGTGTCAGTCCAGGCCTGGTGTCACCCTCTGGCGTACATTATATTGTACATTGTTTGTACTGAGCGATGTTTGCTTGTTTTTTTTATTTTCCAAGAAAACAATAACATGACCTTAAAAAAACAAACCACACTGACTTGCTTAATTTCTTGAGTTCTTTGAAGTCTGTGTAGACATTTTTAGCTCAATAAAATGTTTGAAAATATGGACTACGTAACTGTAAAACAAATGTTAATTTATTTACGGTGAAGTCACTAACCATCACATAGCTCCCAACTGTCCCTGATTTGGAGCAATGTCCCTCATTTCACCTCATTTGTCCCTCATTTTGGTCTGATCTATATAGTTGTATATAAAATGCACTTTTTATCTTTCAAAAAGTATTTCCCAATGCTAAACCTTTCATCCAATTTCTAAATTGCTGCATTTCTACATTTTAAAAGCCAAAATAAAGTAATAGTAGTGGTAAAAAAAAAAGTCCTTGTGGATTTAATTAACCTTATTTTTTTGGGATAATTCTCCTTTAAGGGGGTGTGGCAGGGGGGCGTCTCATATGCCTACATACATTTGTTAGCAGATGTCCCTCATTCCCATCTCAAAATGTTGGGAGGTATGCCATCATATATATCGAGATACACAAAATTACAATTATATCAATAGCATGTTGTTTTAGCAGTAATAAGTAAGTATAACCATATATTGGGGCCTAGGAACTTAGAAGAAATTGGACTCCCTATTTTTCATTCAGTAGGTATAGTCACCAGCATCTAGGGATACAAGCAATTTAGACTATGCTGGTAAACAACAAGGTCCACTTCAGTCAGGCCCATGCCCTCAAATTCTCTGCAGTATGCAAGTTACACTGACACAGCTCAACTTATTTTCTTTGATTCCTTAAGTCTTGATGAAACCTTTGAATATAATTTAATGCCAAAAGTCTATCAAACAAAATCAAGAAGGCCAACATACAGTCAGATTCAAAAATTCTATGAAATTTCAAAGTGGAGAGATGTATTTACCACACAAAGATCGCTCTGGTGGATCATAGGACCAAACCCCACGGATTTGCAATGGCCGCTCAGAATAGAATCTAATCTGGTATGAAGAGCCTGTATTCATGATGGAAAGTCAAGATGATGATCAGATGAGCATATGTATGATGATCCATGTCGACCGGTGAGTGTCAATGAGTATCTGACAGTCCATTTTCTCTCAAAATTTCCCTTATCCAAGGACCTGTCTAAAAGGATAATTTAGAATATTTACCTTCATTTGATTGGAGGGCATTTCTATCATTTCCAATAATATTTATTTAAATGGTGATCGTACTTGTCCATCAGATGGCGCTCTAAGACCAGGAATTTTGATTTTGGGTTTTTGGAAATAAATTTTAATAACTGATATTTGTCGAAGGTACATGATGGAAAACCAGCAGCTAATCAGCGCTTGTAACCAGTAGAGGGCGGGGGGTGGGGGGTGTCCTTCTGTCAGAATACAAAGGCACACCGGAGGGAAATCGCTGCACCAACATTGCTTGTGTTGGTACAGCGATTTGTCAGTTTTTTGTTCAGCTGGATTAAATAGAAAATAAAAAACTAGCAATGTGTACCAGGCTTAAGTGTCTTGAAAATGAATCCCTCAGGGTGTTTCATTTCTGAGACCAGTAAACACTTGAAATGTTGAGTAGCTATAAAAGTTAGACTGCAGATTTCATTGATATGCAATTCATATTTTTATCTCTTTGCTTATTGTCAGCTGCGTTGACAAGAATCTCATCAACTATTTTATACAATCCTGGTACATAAGTAATCTCGCGGCAATTCATTCCAACGTCCTCATCATAAACCCATATTGGCTGAGTGACAAGCTCCACAGATCCAATGTATGTATCAGGTCGGAGGAGGATATGCTCAAGCTGAGTTTTCTTCTGGTAGACTCCACAGACATCTTCTTTGAAGAATCATTTTTGTTGTTACTGGCGTTTTCACCATCTTCTTTTTTCTATATCATTGTTCTGATTATCAAATAATGTCACCCAGGTTAGTCCTTGATATCTTTATATCCGATATACCCTAAAAGGGCATTCCAGTGATAGCTCTCTATTGCTCTTTACAAATATGAGGACTTTACAGGTCTCCCCTAAACTGATGAATCTCTTAAACATTCCAATTTTTTGTAACCCCCAAGCTCTTTACAGGTATCTTTCTTCAAAGTAATCACATATAGAGTCAGTGTAAATTACTCATATGCCTTCCTTTAAGTGGTTCTAAAGCTAAAAATGTTTTTTTAATTTAATGCATTCTCTGCATTAGGATTAAAAACATTTTGCCACTGGCTTTATTTTATCCAGATGTATTTATCAGATGCTATTGCCACCTGCATAAATCATTGTGTTGCCAAATTGTGCTGGAACTCCTGAGCTTCTGGGTCCAAGAGCATATGAACTATAGATAGAATTGTGCCCTTGAAATCTCATGCACCCTTTCTCTTTCCATTGGTCCTGCACTCCAGACCTCTTATAACCAAACAAATAGGAGGAGACATACTATTCAACAGACTTATTTTATTAGTTTACAAAGATTGGGCATTTTCCCATTTTTAAATGCGGACACATTTAAGGCACAAAGTGACACGCAAAGCATACAAGTAAAAAAAGAGGGTTTGACTAATTGGTATGCTTCAAAGGGGATTGGCAAAATCATTATTATTATTAAACAGGATTTATATAGCATCATAATGGGTAAGTATATGCACCCCTTTTAAAAAGAAAGAAATGTAACATCATGATATATTAGTACACATACCATTACTGCAGGCAGGGGCGGATCCAGGGGGGGGGGCAACGGGGCAATTGCCACCCCCGAGAAATTTGTTGCGGGCCGGGCGGGCAGGTGAGAGAGCGGGAGGATGAGGGATCGGGCGGCTCCCTGAGCGGACGAGGGAGCGGGCGGCTCTCCGAGCGGATGCGGGAGCGGGCGGCTTGGGCGGGTGAGAGCAGGCTAGGTGTGAGTGGGGGCAGCTGGCCAATCAGCGAGCCAGCGTGCAGGGGAGCAGAGAGATGACATCATCTCTCACTGCCCCGCATCCCTGCAGTAACTTCTGCCCTCACTGTTCAGGCAGTGTGGGCAGCAGAGAGATTACATTATCTCTCTGCTGCCTGATCTGGGACAAAGAAGAAAGAGGCAAGCAAAACACCACCTTAGCAGCTATGTGACAATCCGCAAGGTGTCAGGTGATGTGGCAAGTGCTGGGATCATTGAAGCGCCAACACCAGCCATTTCCTCGATAAATTGCCCACAAAAAAACGAGACTAGACTCTGGATCCGCCCCTGACTGCAGGAAGCTATTTTTAGTAATTTTTAGTAATAAAAGAACTACTGTGGACACTTTTATCATTGCTTCTTCTTTCAAGCACTAACTGCAGCATGTTTCCTCTGAAGACCCTGAAACTGACCTGCAGCATGGTGGCCAAGACCATACAGTGTTTTAACAGGACAGGTTCCACTAAGAACAGGCTTTGCCTTGGTCAATCAAAGAAGTTCACACACTCAGCGTCATATCCAGAGTTTGTCGTTGGGAAATAGGGGTATGAGTACTGCCAGCATTGCTGCAGAGGTTGAAGGGGTGGGGGGGTCTGCCTGTCAGTGCTAAGACCATACGCCTCACATTGCATCAAATTGGTCTGCATGGCTGTCGTCCCAGAACGAAGCCTCTTCTAAAGATGATGCGCAAGAGAGAAAACAGTTTGCTGAAGACAAGCAGATTAAGGACATGGGTTACTGGAACCATGTCCTGTGATCTGATGAGACCAAGATAAACTTATTTGGTTCAGATAGTGTCAAGCGTATGTGGCGGCAACCAGGTGAGGTGTACAAAGACAAGTGTGTCTTGCCTACAGCATACCTCCCAATATTTTGAGATGGGAATGAGGGACACCTACTAGCAAACATATGTAGGCATAGGACACGCCCCCTGTGACACCCCCTTAAAGGAGAATTAACCAAAAAAAATAAAAGGTCATTAAATCCACAAGGGCTTTTTTTTCCACTAATCTTCCTTTATATTCGCTTTTAAAATTTACAAATGCAGCAATTTAGAATTTGGATGAAAGTTTTAGAACTGGGAAACACTGTTTGAAAGGTAAAAAGTGCATTTTATATACAACTATGTAGATCAGACCAAAATGAGGGAAAAAATGAGGGGGAAAGAGGGACAGGGGGACATTGCTCCAAATCAGGAACAGAGACTGGGCTGCAGAGCAGTATTCCAACATGATAACGACCCTAAACACACCTCCAAGATGACCATTGCCTTGCTAAAGAAGCTGTGGGTAAAGTTTTTGGACTGGCCAAGCATGTCCCCAGACCTAAACCCTATTCAGCATCTGTGGGGCACCCTCAAAATGGAAGGTGGAGGAGCGCAAGGTCTCTAACATTCACCAGCTCTGTGATGTCGCCATGGAGGAGTGGAAGAGGACTCCAGGGGCAACCTGTGAAGTTCTGGTGAACTCCATGCCCAAGAGGATTAAGGCAGTGCTGGAATATAATGGTGGCCACACAAAATATTGACACTTTGGGCCCAATTTGAACATTTTCACTTAGGGGTGTACTCACTTTTGTTGCCAGCGGTTTAGACATTACTGGCTGTGTGTTGAGTTATTTTGAGGGGACAGCAAATTTACACTGTTATACAAGCTGTACAATCACTACTTTACATTGTAGCAAAATGTAATTTCTTCAGTGTTGTCACATGAAAAGATATAATAAAATATTTATAAAAATTTGAGGGGTGTACTCACTTTTGCAAGATACTGTATGTGCACAGACCCCGAAGAAAAGACTTGCATCAGGTTTCAAGCCCTCGATTATGCTTGTTACAAACATCACAACTCAAAATGACTAAACTGTAGAGGCTCCCATAACTGGGTGACAGTTTGGGCCATAGAAACTCAAGCAAAGGAAAAGGGTTTAACTTATGAACCATAAGGATGGGAAAGCTCCTTTTTCTTAAAGCAGAACTCTAGGCATTTTTTTTTCCAATGTCCTTGTTGCCGATCTCCTACCTTCACCAAGTTTGCCATCCATGTTTTTTCTGAGCTCTGTAGTTCCTCTGTAATAGGCTGCTGAACTTGCTGAAAAACCGTTATTGCCTGCTGACATCCTGTTTGTAAAATCACTTCTATCCCTCTCCTGAGCTCAGACAGCGGTCTGACATGCCCCTTTGTAGTCCTCTGAAAGAGCAGGGAGGAAGCAGACATGTTGTAGTGGGCAGAAGGGGTCTCACAGCCCCCCAGTCTGTGCTGCCCATGGAGGTGTCCTCCTTCTCCTCCCTCCCTCCTCCTCCCTGCCAGCAATCTGCCCTCCACTGTCCTCACTGCACCACCACCCGCCCCTCGCCCCGCCTGCTAACTCCCTGCAGAGCAGGGATTATTATTAGAAATCAGTTGTATGACACAGAGGGGCTGTCCCACTGTGTCAGGTATAGTACCTATATATCAGAACACTGAGTGCTGATGTCCCGCCTCCCTCCGGTATTGGCACAGTGCGCCGACAATCATAATACCGGAGGGAGGCGGGACATCAGCGCTCTGTGTTTTCATATACAATAACTGACACTGCGGGAAATCCCTGCTGTGTCATACAAGCAATTTTCTAATAATAATCCCCGCTCCGCACTGGTGGTCCCTGACAAGCTGCACTGGTGGCACAGACATTCAGCACTGGTGGTGGTCCCTGACATTCGGCACTGGTGGCGATCCCTGACATTCGGCACTGGTGGCAGTCCCTGACATTTGGCTCTGGTGGTGGTGCCTGACATTTGGCTCTGGTGGTGGTCCCTGAAATTTGACACTGGTGGTGGTCCAAGACATTTGGCTGTGGGGGTCCCTAAAATTTGGCACTGGTGGTGGTCCCAGACATCTGGCTCTGGCGGTCCCTGACATTTGGCTCTGGCGGTCCCTGACATTCGGCTCTGGTAGTGGTCCCTGACATTTGGCACCCAAGGGGGTCCCTGACATTTGGCTCTAGTGGCCGCTGACATTCGGCACTGGTAGTGGTCCCTGACATTTGGCTCCGATGTTCCCTGACATTCGGCACTGGTGGTGGTCCCTGACATTCGGCTCTGGTGGACCCTGACATGTTGCACTGGATGCATTTATATTAAAATGCTTTGTATTTATAAGGCTGTAACCTATCATACATTGTGTTATGTATAGCTTGCTGGCTGCTGAATGGGGGTGTGAATTATGTTGAAGTGGCAAGTTCACATTTACATGTACAAGCCTAGTGTACCTCCCACATTCACTCCCATCCCAAAGATTCATGGGAAATGTGGTTCCGAGGACAAATCAGCACAGGAAGAGGCCATGGAAGAAGAAGAAGAGGAGGGGGTGGAGGAGAGAGGTGTGGCAGAATCAACAGTAGTAGAATTTTGGAGGCGTGGTGGCGGAACAACCTCCAACACACTACTATTACTATTCGGCGGCCATTCAATGTTCAAAAGCCGCGCCTCCTCCTCGTCCATGATAGGCAGAAAACTCCATTTCCCAGCAGTCAGCCTATCACGGACATTCTCTCATCCTCATACCATGGACGAGGATGAGAGAATGTCCGTGATAGGCTGCTGGGAAATGGAGTTTTCTGCCTATTACAGACGAGGAGGAGGCGCGGCTTTTGAACAGTGAGAGGATGGTATGTAGCACACGCTGGCCGCCGTCTGCCTGCATGACACACTGATCATGTAGGCAGACGGCGGTGACTCGAGTATAAGTCGAGGGGGGCACTTTCAGCCCAAAAAAAAGGGCTGAAAATCTCGACCTATACTCGAGTATATACGGTAGTTAGAAATCAGATATCATTAGTTGTTCATGGACAGAGAAATGCAAATTATGAAAAAGCTACTTCAATTGTAATTGAGAGAACAGCAATCAGTGTAGTGGCTGAAATTTGTAAAATGGCTGATGCACAAAATGGACCGATCCAGGCTAAATCTGGTTAGTTATGGATGCTGCATTCTGCTGCAGTCTTGCCATTTTCTTTGCTGGGGAAATATTGTTAACCTATATTGCACTGCACTTTGATAAATAGGATACAATTATTTGATTACATCTGCTCATAAATACCTTTTTAAAAAATATATTTTTATCTAAAGCAAGACTTTTTAAATATTTTGCTAATTTCACTACAAATATTTTTTTTTTTTTCATTTTAGTTAGAGCAAGGGAGGGTCATAACCCCTGACAGATTTTTATTCACCATCTGTGTCTTATTGCAGAAATCTCCCTTCATTTCCTGCCTGACAGGGGAAATGAGAAGAAATACCTGCAAATTAAGGGAATTCCTTGGGGACACCCAAGTCGCCAGAACTAGTGTCCCTATTGGAAGATTTCCACTCTATTACTTTTCTGGGGACAACCCAAAATTTGGGACTTTCTTCTGCTTTCACTTTCAATGATCATGGTAAATAGGACAAATAGAGAGAGTGAATCTCCTTAACAGGGGCACAGACAGCAATGAAAACTGACAGGGTGCCTTTAATTATATTTTATGTGATTATGTCATTTTTTTGCATCCAAACCCAATCAGAGAGGGTTTCCTGAGCAGTCTTGAGGTTTGGCTGTTACCTTGCAATATACAGTATATTCTTAACCAGAGTATATAAATACTGTATACAATACACTCACTTTATCTGCAAATCAATCTGATGAATATTCCAGTAAACTACAAGCCATTTTAAATATATCCTTTTCAAAGAGGTATTCCACGTTTTCTTTCTACTTTCCCATGGTATCGCTCTGCTTAGCTATTTTAAGTTCTTTAAATAGTAATCAATGTACAGTATATAAACACAGTAATGTTCATTAAGAGCCCTTGCACACTGGGGCGGGGGCGGCGGTAAAACGCCGCTATTATTAGCGGCGTTTTACCGTCGGTATTCGGCCGCTAGCGGGGTGGTTTTACCCCCTGCTAGCGGCCGAGAAAGGGTTAAATACCACCGCAAAGCGCCTCTGCAGAGGCGCTTTGCCGGCGGTATAGCCGAGCTGTCCCATTGATTTCAATGGGCAGGAGCGGTATACACTCCGCTCCTTCACCGCTCCGAAGATGCTGCTGGCAGGACTTTTTTTACCGTCCTGCCAGCACACCGCTCCAGTGTGAAAGCCCTCGGGGCTTTCACACTGGATACACAGCAGCGGCACTTTCAGGTCGGTTTGCAGGCGCTATTATTAGCGCAATAGCGCTTGCAAACCGCCCCAGTGTGCAAGGGCTCTTGGTTTGTTTTGTATAGATAGATATGGGGGCTCCAAAGCTGTCCAGAGTTGCCAAGGGCCACTGCTATCGTCTTAATATTTTTACTGCTCTGCACTATGTTTTAAGCAGTGCTGTCTAGTTTAACATATGCACTATATTGTATACTTAGCTGTCTGTCGACGTGAGCTCCTATCCGCTCTACTGCAAATAAAAAATGTGCATGTATAATATAATACCATTCTTTAAATAGACACTTATGATCTAACACCTGGAGAAATACAAGGTTTGGTCACAGAAATGAAAATAAATCAATGAAATAGTTAGATATACATTTTACATATATGCTGCTTGGATTTAGGTGCAAATGCAATTATTTATGTGTTGTTTCAGTGTCTAGATTTTTTTTTTTATTTATTGTATTGTTCAGCTCCTTGAGAATATCAACCTCGACAAAATACTTTGCACCCTAAATATTTAAGATGCCAACAGACATCGATCTTTCAGTAAATTCTGCTGAAAGCCTCTTGTTGGAATGGCAGTCAAAGAATGCCTATTGGTACCTATCACATGATTCAGTAAGGATTTCATGCCTATCCTACTATTACTTTTAATAAATTGTGGTAAACACCAGGTTGCACTACAGTTGTGATATGTGATGATGCAAACTTGGGACTTGTTTTTGAAAAAGACCTAAAATCTAATTACTAAGATCTTAAATAACTTTAGGGTGTATGTCAACAGTCTTTTATTCACTTCAAGTCACAAAAACACAAAACCTGGCTGAAACAGGTCAATAGCGGGTCAAAGTGTAATCAAATGCATTTGTCAATGAATTCTAAATGATCACAGAAGCTTCTCAAACTGATGCCTTCAACACAAGCCTAAAGCATGGCCACACAGGGACCGAACTTGTGTTTTTAATAGCATGGCTAAAAAGAGACCGATGGAGATCAGCTGTATGTGGAAAAAAAAAAGAATGAAACAAAAAAAGCTGAAAACAGTCATTTACTACTTAATTTACCGAAAACAATAATTGTATTGATAAACAGTGCTTTAGCAAACTAAACCCCATCCATTTTGGGTTTAGATCAGCTTTAAAATGATTCTAAAGGCTGTATTTAAAAAAAAAAATAACAAACATGTTATACTTACCTTCTCAATGCATAGGTTTTGCACAGAGCAGCCCCAATCATCTTCTTTTTGGGTCCCCCGCTGGTGATCTTGGCTACTGCCCCTACTGAGTGGCCCCCCAGTTCAGCTCCGCTCCCTTCTCATTGGCTCACTGACTGTGATTGACAGCAACAGGAGCCATTGGCTCCCACTGTTGTGTGAGCCAATGAGGAGAGAAAGATCCAGGAGAGCGGCTGCTCTCATGCACATCGCTGGATGGAGGAAGAGCCCAGCTAAGTATAGGGGGGGGGGCTGCACCTAGAGGATTGTTTATCTTAATGCATTGTATGCATTAGGGTAAAAAAAATCTTCTGCCTTTAGAACAATGTTGAAGATGTAATTGAGCTCATCTAAGTTCTTGTTGAAATTCAATATACTTTGTATAATGAAAAGCATGCATTCTGTGTCCTAACTGCCCCCAGATGCTGAATACAGAAAACACAACAAGAAAACATTTTACTTTCCAGAGCTGTTGATTTACCAAAAAAGAAAAAAAAGATACACCAATCAGGACTTACTGATAATGTATTTATTTGTAGAATACTGAATAGCAAGCCCAATTCAGAACAGAGATCTAATTTATCAGAAATATAATAATAGGCTCTGAATGAAAATGAAAATGTAATGACTCTACATTAGAAGACAATAAGAACAGGACAGTTAAAATTTATGGTATAATTAAATAGAAAATATACCATATATTGATTGAATAATTAATGCTGAAAATAAATGCACAACCTGCCTTTGAATCAGTAAAGCTGCAATATATATTTCATTTACTGGCAATAACACAGACTTTCATATTTATTTATCTGGAATTTACAATTATGGCAAAGTCCTAGTGTGAACTCCAAGACTGAAGTGCTGAAAACTAATTTTTCCAATGACTGCTCTCTCTATAATAATTATACATGGTCACAAATGTCAGGGCTGCCAACGAACAAGAGTTTTCATAAATTATGCAGGACACATCTCACCCTTACTCATGTTTAATCTGCCAGATTTGTGAAACATAAGCCCATGAAACGCTTAATGCACCCAAGCTTCTTATACCCATAACCCTGAAAACAGCAAAATATATTGCTTATAAGTATTCAAAAATCTATTAAGCAATTGTCTGTAAGTGTTGCACTAATTTAATTAAAACCTATTCTCAGAGTCATCCATTGAAATTGATAATTAAACAATGACAGATGGCACTTAATAGAAAAATGCCAATGTCTCATATACATACACATATATATGTATATATGAATGATGATAACAATATATACCCTAAAATCAAAATAAACGACAGCTGTGCCATCCCGCAAGAGTAGTTTTTATTGAACTCAATTTAAAATGCTAAGTCATTAATGAAATGCATTAATATCAAGGAGAAATTGAATAAGACGGTGCGCAGTACAGTTAGCAGTGGGTTATTAAACACTAACACCTGCTACCTGAGCCATTTTAGGACTACAGAATGAATGCTCATATTTAATGAAAGGTACTTAACTTGTAAGCAATGTCTGATTGGTCCATTTGTTTCATTATAACAAAGGTGTACCAAGTGTTAATGAAAATAGGAAGGTCAGCTGGAACTTCATTTTTTCCATATTTTATTGCTCCAAATTCAAGAACTTATCCTGGATGCAAAAAATTGTCAGGCAGTGAAAACAGTCACTGAGAAATGATTTAAAAATGTTCAAAAGTACCATAGCATGAACTTAGAAAACTTTACGTGCAGAGTACAGATCAACTTTTTATTTTTTAGTTTGACAAGCTATAATATATGACTTGTTTGTCCTAACCGTTTTAGCTTTTACTGGAAAGCGTGGCCTGCCTACAAAGGTGACGAAAACTATAAAGATACATGAAATATATACTGTAAACATATAAAGTAATTATTTCTTGAGTACTATGCATTGCATACTGTTTTCAGTAAAGGTTTTTAGGTTACACTTTAGGCTCAATTTCCAGCAGTGATGAGTAAACCAAGTTCAGTTTGCTGGATATTCACCAAACATTTGATTAAATTCGCAAACCCCGAACATAGCACCTAAACTCCATTGAAGAGCCAAATCTTATTATATGCATGCTATAGAGAGCATGGGTAGCTGGGCACATGTGGATGTAAATGTTGATAGGGGCCACATCCCCACATTTCTGGCTCAGCTGATGTGGGGGGATTTATCGGAATCTGGAAGTCCATTTTAAAGTAAGGGAGCACTCAGATATCTGCCCTCCCCAAGTCTGCTGGCTTGTTTACAATTTGAAACAAGGTGGCCAGTGGGCAGCCAGAAGCGATCATTTAGTAGCCAAGTAATACCACCATTAAATGAATGACATCAGATAGGCCAAATTGGCCATTTAGTTTGCTTGCTCGTCGAACTGCTCAAATTCAGGTCAAACTCATGGTCCACCCAAACCCAAAGCTCATTCCTAATTCCCATAATATGAACCTTTATTTTCAGCCATGTGACCAGGGCAGCCATCAGAAATTTTGGGGCCCCTTACACAGCTTTAGGCCTGCCCCACCCATCCTCCCAGTCCTGATCACCAACATTCCCCAGGGCCTGCCCACTGGCCGTCCCACCGAATCCTCCCACTGACCATCTCGATGAGTCCTTCAATGCACCCACTTTTATTTTAAGACGCTTACAATTTAATATATAAACATGAAAAGTGTATCCCAAGTCATCAGTGCTATCAAGGTTTGACAGTAAGGAATTATTTTTTGGCCAAAAAATATGAAACCTGCCACCAGGACAAGGTGCTTTCTTTTGGGCAGGACCCCACATAAACACTAAGTACACTACCTTTTCGGGGCCCCCATCTATCCTTCCCCAGTTGTACGCACTCAGGCCCCCCTCACACCTATACGCACTCAGCCCCTCCACACACCTGTACGCACTTAGCCCACCCTTACACCTGTATGCACTCAGCCCCCCCTTACACCTGTATGCATTCAGCCCCTCCACACGCCTGTATGCATTCAGCCTCTCCCACACATGTACACACTCAACCCACCCTTACACCTATATGCACTCAGCCCCCCTTACACCTGTATGCACTCAGCCCCCCCTTACACCTGTATGCACTCAGCCCCCCCTTACACCTGTATGCACTCAGCCCCCCCTTACACCTGTATGCACTCAGCCCCTCCACACGCCTGTATGCATTCAGGCTCTCCCACACATGTACGCACTCAGCCCCCCCCACACCTGTACGCCCTCAGCCCCCCCCTCACACCTGTACGCACTCGGCCCCCCCTCACACCTGTACGCACTCGACCCCCCCTTACACCTGTACGCACTCGCCCCCCCCTTACACCTGTACGCACTCAGCCCCCCCTTACACCTGTACGCACTCAGCCCCCCCTTACACCTGTATACACTCAGGCCCCCTCACACACCTGTATGCACTCAGTCCCCCCTCACACGTGTACGCACGCAGCCTCCCCCACACCTGTATGCACTCAGCCTCCTCCACACCTGTATGCACTCAGCCCCTCCACATACCTGTATGCACTCAGCGCCCCCTTACACCTGTACACACTCAGCCCCTCCACACACCTGTAAGCACTCAGCCCCTCCACACACCTGTAAGCACTCAGCCCCTCCACACACCTGTAAGCACTCAGCCCCTCCACACACCTGTAAACACTCAGCCCCTCCACACACCTGTAAGCACTCAGCCCCTCCACACACCTGTAAGCACTCAGCCCCTCCACACACCTGTAAGCACTCAGCCCCTCCACACACCTGTACACACTCAGCCCCTCCACACACCTGTAAGCACTCAGCCCCTCCACACACCTGTACGCACTCAGCCCCTCCACACACCTGTACGCACTCAGCCCCTCCACACACCTGTACGCACTCAGCCCCTCCACACACCTGTACACACTCAGCCCCTCCACACACCTGTACGCACTCAGCCCCCCTCCACACACCTGTACGCACTCAGCCCCCCCTTACACCTGTACGCACTCAGCCCCCTTTGCACCTGTACGCACTCAGCCCCCTTCACCTGTACACACTCAGCCCCCCTCACATCTTTATGCACTCGACCATCTCCACACACCTGTACGCACTCGACCCCCTCAAAAACACCTGGACGCACTCAACCTCCTCCACACACCTGTACACACTCAACCCCCTCCACACACCTGTACACACACATTCCCTTCACTTGTACAACAGCCCTTACTTGTAAAGGTGGTCTTCCTAGTCTCAGCTCTTGTTTCCACATGTCGCTGAGACACAGGGAGCCGAGGACAGTCAACAATACAGTACAGGCAGCACACAGAGGTGGCAGCAAAGAGCCCAATGTAAGCCCAAAGACACAGAACAGCAGCAGCTGCCAACTCACACGCATACAGAAAGCAATCGCAGCCACCGAGCATCCCTGCACCCCAGCCCTGCTAGGACTGTTGGGACACCCAGGTCCCCTTAAGTGGATGGGCTGCCCCCGCCCGATGATGGCCCTGCATGTGATTGCAATTTTACAGTCTCCTTGCACTCATCTGAAAATAACTGTCACTTATGAAAAGAAGGATTCCATTACACTAAAGGAACTAGGAACAGTGTACACATGTCCTCATGGTAAAGTGGTTCTAAACTCAAATTTCATCTTAATGCATTCCCTGCACTAAAGTGGCTCTAAAGGCAGATTTTTTTTTAAATCTTAATGCATTCTATGCATTAAAGTGGTTGTAAACCCCTCAGACATTTTTACATATAGGTAAGCCTATAATAAGGCTTACCTATATGAACTGAAAATATCTCCTAAACGTGTGCCATTTAGGAGTTATTTACCTTGTAGTGCGCTGATGAGGTAATCGGCACATGCACAGTGAAGAAACGGCCATCCGCGCTGTTTCTTCCCCAGCGTGTGCCTCTACTGGTGGCTCCCGCGCGCATGCAGGGGGAGTGACGTCACGCGGCTCCGGCCACTCACAGAGTCAGAGTCCGTGGCCCTAGAAGGAAGAGGGGCGAAGATGGATGGTTCCACCAGCGGGTACATTGAGGACCTCATTTGCAGGTAGGTGCCACATAATGGGCTAGTATGCGGTGCATACTAGCCCATTATGCTTTTACTTTGCAGGGGAATAAAGGGGAAGTAAAACCCATCAGGGTTTACTTTCTCTCCAAGATAAAAGATCTTTTTGTGTGCAGCAGCTCCCCTCAGCTCACCTAATACGTACCTGAGCTCCATGTCGAACCAGTGATGTTGCACGAGGGCCTCGGCTGTCTAGGACTCTCCCTTCTGATTGGCTGAGACACAGCAGCAGACGCCATTGGCTCCTGCTACTGTCAAAGTCAGTGAGCCAATGAGCAGAGAGAGGGGGCGAGGCTGAGCTGCAGCTCTATGTCTGAATGGACACACAGAGGAGCAGCTCAGCTCGGGTGACCTCCAGCAAGCATAGCAAGCTGCTTGTTGTGGGGGCACTCAGCAGGAAGGAGGGGCCAGGAGCGCCAGTGTGGGACCCAAGAAGAGGAAGATCTGGGCTGTTCTGTGCAAAAACTACTGCACAGAGCAGGTAAGTATAACATGTTTGTTACTTTTAACCACTTCCCGCCTGGCCCATAGCAGATTATGGCCGGGCGGTGGTTCAGTTATCCTGACTGGGCGTCATATGACGTCCAGCAGGATAACGTGCCGGCGCGCATCGTGGCGATCAGTGAAGTGGTGTGGCAGTCTGCGGAGGCTCTTTAGCACGTGATCAGCTGTGTCCAATCACGGCTGATCACGATGTCAATAGGAAGAGCCGTTGATCGGCTTTTCCTCACTCGCATCTGACAGACACGAGTAGAGGAGAGCCAATCGGCGGCTCTCCTGGAAGGGGGGGTCTGTGCTGATTGTTTATCAGTGCAGCCCCCCCTCAGATGCCCACACTACACCACCAGGGAAGCCGCCAGGACCACCAGGGAGCCAGGCAACATGTGGATGGCCAGGTATGTACCCCATGGCCATCCACATGTGCCCAATCAGTGCCCACAGATGGGCACTGACTGGCACTATTTTAAATCAGTGATGCCCAGCAATGCCACCCATCAATGTGATCAGTGCCACCAGTGCCACCCATCAGTGTCCATCTGTGCCACCTATCAGTGCCCATCCGTGCCTGCCTATCAGTGCCCATCAGTGCCACCTATCAGTGCCACCCATAAGTACCCATCAGTGCCACCCATAAGTACCCATCAATGTCACCTACGAGTGCCCATCAGTGCCGCCTATGAGTGCCCATCGGTGCCACCTATGAGTGCCACCCATCAGTGCCGCCTATCAGTGCCCATCATCAGTGCCACCTCATCGGTGCCCATCAGTGTAACAGAAACAAAGAAAAACTTGTTTTTTTTCCCAAATTTTTGGTCTTTTTTAATTTGTTGCGCAAAAAACAAAAACCGCAGAGGTGATCAAATACCACCAAAAGAAAGCTCTATTTGTGGGAACAAAATGACAAAAAATTTGTTTGGGTACAGTGTAGCATGACCGCGCAATTGTCATTCAAATTGCGACAGCCCTGAAAGCTGAAAATTGGCCTGGGCGGGAAGGTGTCTAAGTGCCCTGTATTGAAGTGGTTAAACAAAAAAATAATAAGACTTTAATATTACTTACTTACCTAACCTCGTCTGGCAGTAGCACTGCTCTCTTCTCTTCCTTGTCTTATAGGCGAGCGAGAGCCATAGGGTCCTGTTGCTGTCAGTCAAACTCATGTGAGGAGAGAGTGGGGGTGAAGGCAGCGAGAGCCATAGGGTCCTGTTGCTGTCAGTCAAACTTATGTGAGGAGAGAGTGGGGGTGAAGGCAGCGAGAGCCATAGGGTCCTGTTGCTGTCATTCAAACTCATGTGAGGAGAAAGTGGGTGCGAGGGGCGTGGTTTGCTGGTGCAATGTCTATGAATGCACACAGCTTGGTTCGGGAGTGTGCCTGCACAGGTGCCCCCTTAGCACCCAGCAGGTAAGTATAACATCTTTTTTTATTACCCAAACAATGCGTCCATCTGACTGGATGCATGTACTGTTCAGCTGAGATTTTCTGCCCAGGTGCACAGAAAAAGTTGAAAAATCCATCCAGATGTTGCTGACAGGGCCATACTCAGAACTAATTTTAATGCCTGCATGACCCGCTTTAGCCCTGGAACTCAGGAGAAGAACATATAGCATAATACTGCTAGAGAACATCCACTCCACACCAGCTATGTGAATAAAGTGCCACTCCGTACAAAAAAAATGCTTCAAAAACACCAGCCTCCACCCGCATGCAATGCACACCCACCGCCTTGTTAGCTGCCAAATCAATGTGTAGCTTAAATATCTTGTATTGGTGGTAAGAAACGCAGACATCAATCTGAGGAAAGCTCTAGTTTTAACTGCATCCTCCAGAGGGCAGCACTTCTAATGAATTTTATTTTGAACTATTTATATATTTCGCTGGTCTGATGATTTTGATATCCAGTGGATACATGCATAATGTGAACACTGTTTTGATGATTTAAATGACTGATTTTCACATATTATTTGATTTAATTTGCGTATATTTTATGGTATTTACAACGCTGCAATTTATATAATTTTTTTTAACGTTTCAGGGGGAGTATACTACCTCTACTTGCTAGCTGCTCTTCTCAGTGTGTAGCACCAACTTTTTTGACATTTTTTTCTCCTCAAGGAGCTTACAATCTAAAGGTCCCCAACTCACATTCGGCCAATTTAGACCGGATCCAGTTGACCTACCAGCATGTTTTTGAAGTGTGGGAGGAAACCGGAGTACCCAGTGGAAACCCACAAAGACACAGGGAGAACATACCATTATTGGGAAGTATTAAAGTGCAATACTGGACACATCTAATATGAAAAAAAAACATGCTGTATCAGCTGAAACATACTAAAACCCATGTGTAAATGTATACGTTTTCAAAACAAAGAAGCAAGAAAAGGGCTTTAGAATAGGATAAGCAAAATGCAAGGACTGATCACAGCTCTTGTTATCACGGAATTCCACCAATTGTAATCCCTTCTGCAATTTTGCTAATCATTTTTGTGGCTATTTTTTTTTTTTTTAGAATCATTGCTAGTTCATTGATTATTAGTAATAGCTATAAGATACCAGCAAAGGCAGGAAGTAAATGTAGGACATACAAAAAAAACTGTTACACGCACCCATGTGTTTGATGGTCTGAAAAGTAGCCAAACTCTGAACAGATCCGTAAACAGAGAATCAATGACAATGCTTTGTGCCTGAGGGTGTTTGCTCAGGCCTCAGGTTGCTACCTGACTCTTGTCTGTTTGAATTACTTTTTCTCAACTGATTAGTCTGCATTCTACTATCAACACAAAGTGCTGCCTTTTCTTTTGTACATGTATGACACTTTCAGTTAATTCGGGGCGGAGCAGCTGGAGTCAGCTTGGCTTTAACTGCAGCTAAGGTATTAGTTGGCAAGATACAAACTGTATACAGCAGAAATGATCAGCTGCTGATCATTAGTAGCAACTTCAATGTATGCTGAATATTTGTATTAGGACCCTGTCATCAGAATCAGACAATTGGCCATACAGGTATGTTAAATGTTTATCTGGTTTCTATCAGAAGAATGCAATTTTATGATTCTTACAGGACAAATTCCAATTTAGCCTGTCGTCATACACCGCACTTATACTCTTATTTATGTATATACATGTATACAGAAATGTATTTGTAATGCAAAATTATAAATGCCAGATTTGTTCTAAAAAAAGAACAATTCTTTTGTCTCTCTTTCCTCCTCAGTTGTCCCTATTTTTGCTCTGATGCATGGATCTTTATACAAAATGTACTATTTACCATGTGTGCACAAAGCTGCCTTTTTACTTAGAACAAATCATTGGTCAGTGCCACTGCTGTTCACATGTAACCATGTAATTATATACAAATTGAGTCTCTGACCGACCCTAATGTGCATCCAGGGTTGGCGTTTCTGCGGAGTTTTGGCCACACACATACACTGGCTGCAGCTAATTGGCCGGTATATATGCAGCTAGGAGTGATGCTGCAGCCAGAGGCAGTATTTAGCCACCTCTGAATGCAGCTAATTATCTGCGCCCCATCGCCGTATGATTGTAGCCTAATCCAAATAACTGCATTTGTCATTTGGTAAGGCCAGTGTGAAAGGACAGTAGTGTTGTAAAAAAAAAAAAAAAAAGAACTTGTGGGCTTTATCAATATTTTATTTTTTCTTATAATAATTATTTTTGATCTGCTTTCACTTGCCTGGATTTACTTCATGCTAACCTCTAAACATGTAACTTTACAGCAATTGCTTACCTCCTCCTGCTTCTTCTATTGAGTACCCCCTCAGCAAGCCGGCGGCTAAGGAGGTACCTGTGCATGCATGTTCCCAAGCCAAGCGGTGTGCGTTCCTAGACACACTCAGCACAGCTCCGCCATGCCCCTTCACAGGATTTGACTGACAGCCTATGGTTCCAGCTGCTCCCAGTGTCTCCTGTGGGACCTGGAAGAGAAGAGGGCAGGGCTGCAGATGGACCAGCACTGGAGCATGAGGGGGCTCAAGTAAGTGTTTAGGGTAGGGTAGGGGAAACGGGTAGTGCAGCGTTTTTTACCTTAATGCAGGAAATGCATAAAAGTGGTAGTAAACCGCACATTTTTGCATTTTTCATCGCATACTAGCACATTATGACATACTTATCTTAGAATGAAGCCTCCCTGCAATGGGTTCACAGTGTTGACAGGGGTTCCATCTTCCCCGGTCTTTACTTCCACTTTGGGGTAAAAACTTTAGAACCACTTTAAATACTCAATAAGGTCTATGTAAAGAAAAAAAGGCATTTTTTTACCGGATTGCCTCTTCTCCCAGCAGCCATCACTCTCCTTTTCTCCCCCAAGTACATCAGTATGGATTCACCTGCACATTCGAGTTTGGTAGGTGTTCAGGGATAGACAGTGTTTGGTTGATTTACTAAAGCTGGAGTGTGCAAAATCTAGTACATCAGTGCATGATAGCCAATCAGCTTTTAACATCAACTTGTTCAATTAAGCTTTGACAATAAACCCTGAAATCTGATTGGTTTCTTTGCTCCAGATTTTGCACTCTTCAGCATTAGTAAATCAACCTCTGTGCGTTTGCTGTCACATACTCGTCCTTGCACGCCTGGCAAACTCAGATGTGTGGATGAGCCCGTACTCTATTGATTAACACATACTGCCTGCACGCTGATCAGGAAACATAAACAAATGGTTCTTGCATGCTTTATGGTCCTCTGCATCTAGGTGAAGGAATCCTAAAAAAATTGTAATTCCGGAGGTGCTACATGGGCTTCCTGGTGATAGGATCACTCTGGTTAGCTGTAATTAGTTCCCACTGGTTCTAAATCATAAACCATGAGCATGCTATCAATACAGACAAGGGAATCCAGCTGTATGCATATGTGTGTCAACTTGACATTAAAACCCACTGCTCTGCTGCCACATATTTGCATACGACCGGCATTATGGGGTTAAAAAAAAGTGTCTTTATACAGACATCCTAGTGGGTTTTTTTGTCATTTTATTTCAGATAGTGGAAGGGTTAGAACCCCACATTTACCTCCATTGAGGTGATTTCCTCGGATTTTCTGTTCTGGTGACCACCTAGGGAAAACTCCAAAGGGAGATAAAGACATCATTTAAAACCTGACCATGATCATAACTTTTCCAAATCTAATGGAAAGTGTTACTTCTGTTTGTATCTAGAGAGATTTTTTCTTATTTCCTTTCCTGGTGACCTCCTGTTCCACTTTCATTTCAATCAGAAGGAACAGCACAGGCATACTATACATTGCATTGGACATGTAATGTATATTAGTACATTCTATGCTCATACCTCTTTTGCCAGTCTATGAAAACGTACAACACAGTACAAAAAAGATCCAAAATACATGTCTTTACGTGCCTTTTACAACGTGGAATATACAATGCCTTAATGCATTTCCATTCTCATTCCTTACACTATATATATATATTTTTCAGAAAGAAAAGAATGGTAATGGCACTTATTCCAGCAGTAAGTGTTAATTATGTCACCATTTCCCCACTTCTGGTGTTTATGGCTCAAAATACCTACTATTCACTTAAAACATATCCATTAGCTCTTGAGATAAAGCTCCACTAGCAATGAATACAAATTGCCAGAGCCTGCTGTTTATGAAAAAAGATTTAAATGTTAGTGGGTGCTGTGATATTTATAACCTCTATTCATCCTCCTCCTTGGATTTTTCAGATTGAACTTGTACTTCACTGCATGGGACCATCATTCTTCCATTCTTCTAATTCCGTCTTACTCCATCCTATTAATACTCCCTGTGCTTTCTTTAGATCTCATTAGACTATTGGTGCTCACCTACTATTTTCAACATTGCCATAATTCTGTGACTTAAATAATCAAGACCTTAAATTAGTACATAATGGCAGAGGGTGTGTTTCAATGAGTATGAGATTCATATTGAATGACACCCCAAGCACCAAGGGCTCGAGCTCATCAGGTGCGTTAACCTGCATTGATATATGCAGGCTCAACGCAATGGCACATAGAAAACAATTGTTTCTTACGTGCCCTGCTCATACCATGTATGTGCATATATGTGTGTTGCACAAAATGCAGCAAGTCACAACATGCTGCAGTGCATAAAGTAAAATGATTTGGTTTTAATTGTGCCATTTTCAATTAGGTTGATAAAAAAAGTAAGGAGCGTGATGCATTGTAACAACACAGCACACTGCCCTTCACATTATACACCGCATGTGTTATACAAAGCAGAACTTGTGAGGGCTGGTGTGAACGGGCCCCTACAGTGGTTGCAAACGCAACCACATACCTCCAAACTTTTTGAAATGGGAAAGAGGGACACCTATCAGCAAAAGTATGCAGGCATAGGTCACACCCCTGCCACATCCCCTTAAAGGAGAATTGTACAAAAAAACAAGATTGGTTAAACCCACAATTGCTTTTTTTACCACTACGATTTCTTTATATTGGCTTTTGAATTTACAAAATGCAGCAATTTAGAAATCAGATGAAAAAATTGCATTTTATATACATCTATATAGATCAGACCAAAATGAGGGACAAATGAGGAGGAATGAGGGACATTGCCTCAAGTCAGGGACAGTTGGGAGCTATGCAACCACACTGCAGCACTGTACAATTCATAGTGGTGCATAGTGACGTTTGTTTTCTTCTATCTCTATGCAAGTCTG
Source organism: Aquarana catesbeiana (assembly GCF_042186555.1). Classification (NCBI taxonomy): domain Eukaryota; kingdom Metazoa; phylum Chordata; class Amphibia; order Anura; family Ranidae; genus Aquarana; species Aquarana catesbeiana. Next base: position 328,699,539 of record NC_133325.1, read on the forward strand.
TTAGGGCTTATTCACATGGGCGCATTGCCCCATACAGTGTGAAGAGCCTTTTTTTAATCTGTTCCAAGCAGAGTGGCGTTTTTGCCAGGCAGCCTGTTTTTGTCAATGGAAGTGGAGCAGCTTTTCCTCACTCGCGCCTAACAGACGCGAGTAGAGGAGAGCCGATCAGTGGCTCTCCTGACAGGGGGGGTCTGCGCTGATTGTTTATCAGTGCAGCCCCCCCTTAGATGACCACACTGGACCACCAGGGATCGCCACTAGGACCACCAGGGAAGGGGGCAACATGTGGATGGCCAGGTATGTACCCCATGGCCATCCACATGTGCCCAATGTGCCCAGTCAGTGCCCAATCTGTGCCAACCAGTGCCCACAGATGGGGAATGATTGGCATCATTATATAGCACTGATGCCCAGCAATGCCACCCTTAGGAGCATCAGTGCCACCCATCAGTGTCCATCGGTGCCACCTGTCAGTGCACATCCGTGCCACCCATAAGTACCCATCAGTGCCACCCATAAGTACCCATCAATGCCACCTACGAATGCCCATCAGTGCCGCCTATGAGTGCCCATCGGTGCCACCTGTGAGTGCCCATCAGTGCCGCATACCAGTGCCACCTATCAGTGCACATCAGTGCCACCTATCAGTGCCACCTCATTGGTACCCATCAGTGCCGCCGTATCAGTGCCAGTCAGTGCAGCCATATCAGTGCCCATCATTGAAGAAGAAAACTTACTTATTTCCAAAAATTTTTAACAGAAACAAGGAAAACCTTGTTTTTTTTCAAAATTTTCGTTTTTTTTTTTTGTTGCGCAAAAAATAAAAACCGCAGAAGTGATCAAATACCACCAAAAGAAAGCTCTATTTGTGGGAACAAAATGATAAAAAAATTGTTTGAGTACAGTGTAGCATGACCGCGCAATTGTCATTCAAATTGCGACAGCGCTGAAAGCTGAAAATTGGCCTGGGCGGGAAGGTGTTTAAGTGCCTGGTATTGAAGTGGTTAAAACTAATCCTTGAAAGTATTGTTTTACTGAAAGGATAGTTGATGCGTGGAACAGACTTCCAGCAGAGGTAGTCAGTCAACAGTAAGTGGATTCAAACATGCTTAGGACAAACATAGATCTAGACTCAGATAAAAAAAAAAAAAAAAGAAGGGCAGACTTGATTGACCACTTGGTCTTGTTTTCTCTTGTCACTTTTCTATGTTTCTATGTGAATGAGCCCTATCAGTCTAGCACGGAGACAGTAGAAAACAAAAGTCACTATGCACGACTCGGAAGCCTTGTACACACGCTTAGATTTTCAGACGACTGAACGTCCAGTTTTTGTTGCATGCTAGTCTCATATCGAAAGTGAAGAGGTTACTCACCATACAAAAATTTTTGTATGACAGAATACAACGTCAGAAGTGACGTAAAGAGGTTTAACCTTAAACTGTGTAGAGGGTTCTTTACTGTAAGAGCGGCAAGGATGTGGAATTCCCTTCCACAGGCGGTGGTCTCAGCGGGAAGCATTGATAGCTTCAAGAAACTATTAGATAAGCACCTGAACGACCACAACATACAGGGATATACAATGTAATACTGACATATAATCACACACATAGGTTGGACTTGAAGGACTTGTGTCTTTTTTCAACCTCACCTACTATATAACTATGTAATGTGTTGAATAGTTTTGTATGTATTCTTTTGTTTCTGAGCATGCGTAGTCTTATGATTATTTTCATACGAAAACCATACTAATGAAACGAAAATCAGACGTTGAGTTCACATCCGACAAAAATGTTATAGTCTGCACATTCAGCTTTTGTCTGACGAAAAAGTGAAATCGGCTGTCGAAAGCACGGTACCAGCGATCCGAAAATCAGCAGACAGCTTGTCGTGCGAGTTTTCCCATCTGATTTTCGTACTGTGTGTACGGGCCTTTAGGCAGGCCACACACAATTCGATTTTCGGCCGGTTTAGCAGGAATGTATCAAGTTGATTTATTGACGAGCTTGGGTACAACCAGCATGCCGGGTTTTACCTGCAATTATTGCTATTGGCTGCTATAGCAGCTAGCATTAATCCCTGGCTTCCCCCGTTCTCCCCCACCAATTGGGAGAAGACAATAGCCCGGGAGGAGGGTTTCCCGCATCAACACTGTGTTGATGGGGGAATCGAGCAAATTTCTTTTCTGCAACCCGTGGTTGCAGGAAAGAAATTTGTTCCATGTATGGCCGGCCTAAGGCTGGGCATAGACAACTTAAAGAGGAGGGCCCATTAAAAAAAAAAAAAAATTAAAAGTCAGCAGCTACAAATACTGCAGCTGCTGACTTTTAATTGGACACTTACCTGTCCCAGGGTCCAGTGATGCCGGGGATGGAAGCCCCACTCGCCTCCCCCTCCGTTCGGCGGCGCCGACATTGCCGCGCACCGTGATTGGCCGCTTAGTCACCTGGGACCTATAATGGGTCCCAGGTGATTGACAAGAGGCAGGGAGCAGAGCCGAGTCCTTACTGTGCCGAGGGGGAAGTGATGTCACCAGCCCAGGCACTGAAAGAGGCAGACTACGAGGGACCCCCTAGCAACAGGCATTTAGAGGTGAGTTAAAAAAAAAAAAAATTCCAAATTTTTTTTTTATTATTTATTTATTTTTTTAGGAATTTTCATGTATTTTTTATTTTTTGGGTGGAACACCACTTTAAATTTTTTCAGTTTAGCCCATAACAGATTTCTTCATCTACACTCTATTGTATTCAGGCAGCTGGCACCCATGGTTGCTGGTGCTGCTGAACAGTATTTGCATTTGGTAGGAAGCAACTGTTGGAAGATAATTTTCGACCTGGCTCATTTAGGTTTTAATTCAACTTTTGTTGAGCTGGGTGGCACTTAAAAGGCCTATGACTGAGTTTTTGAGTCGTCTTTGGGAGCCTTGGCTTTATGTACAATCACTATGTAATAATCAATTACAGCTCCTTCCATGAATTACACATTTTTATCTACATAGCTAATAGAAGCCGGTTGTACACACTGCATATATTTACCGACTGCATTTAAAAACTTAGTTTTCACACATTAACACACAGTGGTAAAACTTGTTCTGTTCATTTTAAAAGTACTATGCATGCCCTTTAGGAGATCTCTTTGTCAGCAAACACGTATCTTCAGCTCGTTTAGATTGCTGATTATTATGCTGACACAATTTAAAGGCTTTAACTGTCGCTGTCTACGTTTTTGGCTAGCCTGTGAAGCACATGAAACTTTATGCTGTTTGTTTTATTCCAGGGGAGCTAGGGCATGCTTAATTATGGTTCATCAAGTTTAACGCAGTGCTTTCCAGTATGATTAGAGGGGATAACAGCCTACTGGTTACATTTCATTAATGGCACCATAAAACATCAGCTTCAAGAGATCGATCACTAAAGTGTTTTTTGGCGGAATACAACACCTTTCTTGACACAGCAGAGGCTAGGACATAGTGAATTAATGGCTCAGCAAATCACCAACTGTTTCCTGTCAGGGGTCTTATGAGAATGATCGCTGTTGGAGAAATTGCTTTTGCTATATACATTATGGAGCGGGCATTTTCAATAAATTACATGACTCTACATTTTATGTAAGTACTGTATATATTATTAACGTGTTCGTTTTTACTGGCACTGTTCATCAGGTGTATTTAAAGACGTAGGGGCCTTTGGACGAATTCTGGAACAAAACACACTTCCTCCTGTTTTCTTTGCTCTATTCTCATAAATCTGCCCTCACACCACCATTACAGAGGCAGAGAAATTATTGAACCCTCAACTGTACCCTTTTAGAACCACCGCTGCAAGATTAGGCAATTGTAGAGACACATCTATGTATGTACCTATGTATATTAAAGTAGTATTGAGTATTGAACCCTCAGCATTTTTTAACTACATACATTGAGCACAATAAAATAAACATTGCCCAGTATACTTGCATATTGACAGCTTTTAAGGTTGTTGGCTCCTGCTCTCTTAGTTCTGCTTTCCCAAACTTCTGGTCTTCATAGGAAAGTTAAAAGTGGTCAATGCAGTCTCCAATCAGTCTTTTAGTTTGGAGAAGGTAGGAGTAGGGTGGTTCCTTGACATCCTAAGCTACTGGTTCTGCGTTTCTCATAATGCACACAGTTCAGGGAGACACAACTCTAATCCCTGGATGCAAGGGTGGCTCCAGAGGATGCTGCAAGAGAAAGGACTAGTATATAAATGAGTCCAACTGTATTCGTCAACCCCACATACTCAATATATATTTAGAAAACCATTTGTGAAAGAGACTTGGGATTTTAAAAGTGTTGAGTGCCAGAATGATTCACCAACACATCTGCAAGAAAAAGGAGCCACCCAGAAACAGGAAACCCAGGGCAGCGGTCATCAGCATAAACTGGAACATAGGCAAGGAATAAAAGATAAAGAAGCTACATATTCAGAAAGTAATTAAATCAGCTGCTGAAAGTGCTTAAAAACTGGGGTGTAAATATAATTTTAAGGTTTTAGAACCATGGTAACATCCTGTATGGTGGGTTCTGCAAGTCCCATGAGCTCCTGACGTCCAAGAGGATTATTCCTGAGACCCTTGCTCTTTCAGAAATAGTGAGGAAATCCATACAGTATTATAATATGCTCTGAAATAGGACACTATCCCCAAGTGAGTTGGTTGATAAGCATACCTCCCAACTGTCCCTGATTTCGAGGGACTGTCCCTGATTTGGATCAATGTCCCTTTGTCCCTCTTCCCTCCTCATTTTGGTCTGATCTACAGTACCTTGCAAAAGTATTTCACCCCCCTTGGCTTTTTACCTATTTTGTTACATTACAGCCTTTCGTTCAATGTTTTGTTTTTTAATCTGAATTATATGTGATGGATCAGAACACAATAGTCTAAGTTGGTGAAGTAAAATTAGAAAAAATATATATATAAAACTATTTTTCAGAAATAAAAAACTGATATTTGGCATGTGCGTATGTATTCACCCCCTTTGTTATGAAGCCCATAAAAAGTCTCTGGTGCAACCAATTACCTTCAGAAGTCACATAATTAGTGAAATGATGTCCACCTGTGTGCAATCTAAGTGTCACATGATCTGTCATTACATATACACACCTTTATGAAAGGCCCCAGAGGCTGCAACACCTAAGCAAGAGGCACCACTAAACAAACACTGCCATGAAGACCAAGGAACTCTCCAAACAAGTAAATGACAATGTTATTGAGAAGTACAAGTCAGGGTTAGGTTATAAAAAAATATACAAATCTTTGATGGTCCCTAAGAGAAACATCAAATCTATCATAACCAAATGGAAAGAACATGGCACAACAGCAAACCTGCCAAGAGACGGCCGCACACCAAAACTCACGGACTGGGCAAGGAGGGCATTAATGGAGGCAGCACAGAGACCTAAGGTAACCCTGGAGGAGCTGCAGAGTTCCACAGCAGGGACTGGAATATCTGTACATAGGACGACAATAAGCCGTACGCTCCATAGAGATGGGCTTCATGGCAGAGTGGCGAGAAGAAAGCCATTACGTTCAACAAAAACAAAATGGCACGTTTTGAATTTGCGAAAAGGCATGTGGGAGACTCCCGAAATGTATGGAGGAAGGTGCTCTGGTCTGATGAGACTGAAATTGAACTTTTTGGCCATCAAAGAAAATGCTATGTCTGGCACAAACCCAACACATCACATCACCCAAAGAACACCATCCCCACAGGGAAACGTGGTGGCAGTATCATGCTGTGGGGATGTTTTTCAGCAGTCGGGACTGGGAAACTGGTCAGGGTTGAGGGAAAGATGGATGGTGCTAAATACAGGGATATTCTTGAGCAAAACCTGTACCACTCTGTGATTTGAGGCTAGGACGGAGGTTCACCTTCCAGTAGTTATGCACATCGACTTTCTGTTATTTTGTCCTATTTGCTTCAAGTTGTCCTATCTTCAAAGTTGTGGGCATGCTCTGTAAATTAAATTATGCAAATCCTCAAACAATCCATGTTAATTCCAGGTTGTGAGGCAACAAAACATGTAAAATGCCAAGGGGGTGAATACTTTTGCAAGGCACTGTATATAGTTGTATAGAAAATGCACTTTTTATCTTTCAAAAAGTGTTTCCCGGTGCTAAACCTTCTATCCAAATTCTAAATTGCTGCATTTGTCAATTTTAAAAGCCAATATAAAGGAATATTAGTGGTAAAAAAAAAGCCGTGGATTTAATTAACCTTTTTTTTTTCTTGGTTATGTCCCCTTTAAGGGGCCTGGCAGGGGGCATGTCCTATGCCTACATACGTTTGCTAGTAGGTGTCCCTCATTCCCATCTAAAAATGTTGGGAGGTATGTAAACCTTCCATCCAAATTCTAAATTGCTGCATTTGTAAATTTTAAAAGCCAATATAAAGGAATAATAGTGGTAAAAAAAGTCCTTGTGGATTTAACCGCATGCCGACCAGCCGCCGCAGTTGTACTGCGGCAACATGGCTTGGCTGCACGAATCGCCTTCATGTTAAGTCGGTAACATCGCATGCCCCCCCCCACTCGCCCACGGAGCCAATGCGAGTGTCCGGCGGTCGCAATCATCGCCGGGCTCCTGCGATTGCTCTGGGCACACCGAGAACCGGAATCTGTGTGTGTAAACACACAGTTTCCCGTTCTCTGATGGGAGAACAGACAGATCGCCTGTTCATACAGAGTATGAACAGACGATCTGTCATCTCCCCTACACAGTCCCATCCCCCCTTCAGTTAGAACACGTACTAGGACACTCTTAACCCCTTCACTGCCCCCTAGTGGTTAACCCCTTCACTGCCAGTGACATTTTTACAGTAATCAATGCAATTTTATAGCACTGATAGCTGTAAAAATGACAATGGTCCCAAAAATGTGTCAAAATTGTCCGACGTGTCTGCCATAATGTCGCAGTCCTGCTAAAAATTGCAGATCGCCACCATTACTAGTAAAAAAAAAAAAAAAAGAATAATAAAAAAAGCCATAAAACTATCCCCTATTTTGTAGACGCTATAACTTTTGCGCAAACTAATCAATATACGCTTATTGCGATTTTTTTTACCAAAAATATGTAGAAGAATACATATCGGCCTAAACAGAGGAAAAAAAAAATGTTTTTTTATATATTTTTGGGGGATATTTATTATAGCAAAAAGCAAAAAAATATTGAGTTATTTTCAAAATTGTCGCTCTTTTTTATGTTTATAGCGCAAAAAATAAAAGCCGCAGAGGCGATCAAATACCACCAAAAGAAAGCTCTATTTGTGGAAAAAAAAGGACGTCAATTTGGTTTGGGTGCAACGTAGCACGACCGCACAATTGTCAGTTAAAGCAACACAGTGCCAAATCGCAAAAAATGCACTGGTCAGGAAGGGGGTAAAATCTTCTGGGGCTGAAGCGGTTAATTAACCTTTTTTTTTTTTGGTTAAAGCAGGGTTCCCATTAAAAAAAAAAAATAAAAGTCAGCAGCTACAAATACTGCAGCTGCTGACTTTTAATCGGATACTTACCTGTCCCAGGGTCCAGCGATGCGGGGGATCGAAGCCCTGCTCGTCCCCCCCTCCGCTCGGCGGCGCCGACATTTTGACTGTGGGCGCCCAGCTGTGGCTTCACAGCCAGGCACCCACTGCGCATGTGTGAGCCGCCACTGGCCCCGCAATCATCTGGGACCGGTCACGTGTCCCAGATGATTGACAAGAGGGAGGGTGGAGAGGCGATTTCCCTTCCTGCGCCAAGGAAAGTGACGTCAGGAGCCCAGGCACTGAAGGAGGCAGACTACGAGGGACCCCCTAGCAACAGGCATTTAGAGGCGAGTAAAAAAAAAAAAAATTTCTCCAAATGTTTTTTTTTTTCACATTACTATTTTTTTGGAACTCCACTTTAAGTATGCTTAAAGGGGATGTGACAATGGGCGTGTCCTATGCCTACATACATTTGCTAGTAGGTGTCCCTCATTCCCATCTCAATGTTGGGAGGTATGGATAAGGGTCTCCAGTACTGAGTTTCCTCTCCACCATGAAATTATGACATAAGCATAGGCAAAAAATATCACGGCCAATGTGTATGGAGATCGCAATAAGAACTACAATTTGCATTTTATGTGAATTGGTAGGCCACATGTAAGCATAACTAAATCTCAGCCGCAGCTACTTACCCATGTGAATAAATACCACTGTTTCTGCAACCTTGGCTAGTCTAAGGCCCTTTAAATGAGCAGTATGGGTATTTCACCTCATTAGAGACTGCAGAGAGTATCTTGTTTCCCAACACACCACGTCTGGCAGGCTTGTAAGAGAAGAGTATTGGCAATGCATCATGTAGCACTTTTAAGCAAGAGGGAGAAAGGGCATATGCAATGAGCAAACACCACTATGTACACCCATAATTAGATATAATTTTTTATTTTTTTTTGTACACTACCACGCATTGATAAGATAAATTACAGTCACAGCTTTCATGTGTGTATCTAAAACAACAGTAAAATGGCCCCTTTATTTACATTACCAACTGATGGCTTTACAGGGGTATATGTTGTAATGACACAGTGAAATCCAATAGTAATATAGTTTTGGTTTCCTGGATTTCATTTTAAAAGACAAGCATGGCCATATGTCTCTTGTAGATCACAGAAGTGTATTACTTTTGTACACCTTGATCCAGAGACAACTGATAGTGGGCTATAGCCCGCTATCAGCTAATGGAGCAAAACTGTGTGAGGCTCAGGAAGGATCCTGACAATATTGCCTGATTGACATATGGCTCTGCCTTTCGACACACATCTGAGAGCCAGAGCCAGCTGTGCCTGCCTTCTCCCCCAACCCTGTGCTTCAGTGAGTGCTGGAAGAGTAGAATGGAGAGCAGTGACTAGTAGTCACTGCTCTCCTCTTGAAAAAGCCAGAGAACTGAGCAATCAATTGTCCTGTGATCAATCAGAGTTGGCTTAAGACACTCTAGCATCACGCCAGTGCTGCAACATTAAGGTGAGTACCAAATTTTGTTTTTTTTAATCCCTTATTCTCCTTTAACACATGCACAGACCAGCTGGGTATTAAAAGCAATGTACTGCTTGGACCTTGAAGAAGGGGACACACCCCGAAAGCTTGTCCTGAAAAATTGTATGTTAGTGCAAATAAAAAAATATCACGGACAGTACTCAATTTTCTCTGTCACAATTGCACTAATACGGCTACAACATATCAAAAGCAATGTTAAAATGTATGTTTTATATGATAGAAAGTGGTATGTTGCCAGTTTTAAACTACACTGGAACCAGTGGTTGTTTTTCCTATTCTGTTGAGCTACTTCCATCATTAGTAGTAGTATTTAAATGGCAACATTTTAACATGCATTTTCAATATTCATACACTGTTTTCATTTGGTTTTGCAGTATTAAAAGGAAAGCATTTTCTGCTTGACTGTTCCCTGCCACATTTTTTACCCATTAAAAGTAAGGACTGAAATGGAACCAAATAAAAGTTTATCTTTCGGAAGTATGGATGATATTAGTTTTAGTGGAGACCAGCATAGGTCGCACAGAGAAAATAACCAACTTGAAAGATTTATCAGATTAGAGGATGAAAACTATAATGACATCATGGATCTTCCTAGAAGCACCTGGAAACACACAGGACTCAAAGAATCAAAGAATAAATTAGGAGGCTCAGTTGACAGCATATTGTCTCAAACATCAGTTCAAAACCCTGGATGGATGGCAGTAAAATCGAGCAAATCCCAAGATGCTCTGGTATCTCCTTCACATTCTATTAAGTATCAAATGTGGCCAAGCAAAGAAAATGTACTTGAGAGTTCAGAAATTGATGATGTTGTGGGAGATGAAATAAACTTTAAATCCAGGCGACAATTACAAAAAGAGACCACAGAGGAATACCAGGGCACATCCTTCACTGCTTCCCCATCATTATCTCACTGTGCTTTAGAAGCCGATACAATACCAGAACATAGCAGGTCAGAAGGGGAACAGTTACAGAATTATTTGCAAGAAATGGAAGCCTCCCATCAGTGGACAAAGGCCACAGACCCAGATCTTGAAGGCTCTGAAGAAACCAAAACTAATCATTTTCAGGTAACGTCCTTTAAGTTTTGCTCAAACAAAAAGAAAAATATGTATTAAATATGCATACACTTTAACAATTGCTTAGTTATTATAAGCAACAACAATTTAATTTTTTTTTTATATATATATATATCTTTTTACATACACTGGGATGGCTGAATGGCTTTTATCAGGATATATGTCCTAAAAGGTGACAACAGTATGTCATTCCTGCATAATGGGCTTGATTGACTAATAGGCTTTGCAAGGGAAGATGCACTGTGCAAGGGAATTGCCACAGTGCTTAGTAAAGCTCTGCCGACTTCCAAAATCCAATCATGCACAAGCAAAACTTGCTGCCTTTTAAGATGTTCCTTGCATGTGATTAGATATTCTTTGCAAAGTGAAATTTCTCTACATTCACTAAGCTCTGCGGCAAATTCCCTTTAGCTCTACTAAAGGCCTATTCGCCTTTACTAAATCAACTCCATGAATTGTTGTCACCCAGTCAAACAGGCTTCCAATGAGGACTGCAAGTGGCCAACTCAGAAAACATTGGAAGCCGTTTGACTGGGTGACAACACAGGAGCACAACTGGACAGGAACAGAACTTTGTCACCCCATAAGTGCCCGAATAAATCTTTAATGGCAGGGTCACCAGATAATGTTTTAATCAAAGCTGCAGATTTAAAATGTTGACAATGTCTGTTAAAAGTAATTTAACAACCCTATAGAGATTTTAATGATTTGGTATGCATCTATTTATTTTTTTGTGTTTATAGAGCCTTTTAGGAAGGTTTTGACTTGTTTTCTTCACTGGAGCAAAACTGTGTGAGGCTCAGGAAGGATCCTGACAATATTGCCTGATTGACATATGGCTCTGCCTTTCGGCACACAGCTGAGGGCCAGAGCCAACTGTGCCTGCCTTCTCCCCCAACCCTGTGCTTCAGTGAGCGCTGGAAGAGTAGAACGGAGAGCAGTGACTAGTAGTCACTGCTCTCCTCTTGAAAAAGCCAGAGAACTGAGCAATCAATTGTTATAGTTTGTCTCAACACTTTTAATTGATACAGTGCCTAGAAAAAGTATTCACACCCCTTGAAATCTTCCACAATGTGTCATGTTACAACAAAAAGCGTAAATGTATTTTATTGGGATTTTATGTGATATACCAACACAAAGTGGCACATAATTGTGAAGCGGAAGGAAAATGATAAATGGTTTTCAATTTTTTTTACAAATAAATATGTGAAAAGTGTGGCACGCATTTGTATTCAGCCCTCCTGAATCAATACTTTGTAGAACCACCTTTACAGCTGCAAGTCTTTTTGGGGATGTCTCTACCAGCTTTGCACATCTAGAGAGTGACATTTTTACCCATTCTTCTTTGCAAAATAGCTCAAGCTCTCTCAGATTGGATGGAGAGCATCTGTGAACAGCAATTTTCAAGTCTTGCAACAGATTCTCAATTGGATTTAGGTCTGGACTTTGACTGGGTCATTCTAACACATGTATATGCTTTGATCTAAACCATTCCATTGTAGCTCTGGCTGTATGTTTAGTATCACTGTCCTGCTAGAAGGTGAACCACTGCCTCAGCCTCAAGCCTTTTTCAGACTCTAATGCCCCGTACACACGGTCGGACATTGGTCGGATATTCCGACAACAAAATCCTAGGATTTTTTCAGACGGATGTTGGCTCAAACTTGTCTTGCATACACACGGTCACACAAAGTTGTCGGAAAATCCGATCATTCTGAACGCAGTGACGTAAAACATGTACGTCGGGACTATAAACGGGGCAGTAGCCAATAGCTTTCATCTCTTTATTTATTCCGAGCATGCGTGGCACTTTGTGCGTCGGATTTGTGTACACACGATCGGAAATTCCAACAATGGATTTTGTTGTCGGAAAATTTTATAGCAAGCTCTCAAACTTTGTGTGTCGGAAAATACGATGGAAAATGTGTGATGGAGCCTACACATGGTCGGAATTTCCGACAACAAGGTCCTATCACACATTTTCCGTCGGAAAATCCGACCGTATGTACGGGGCATAACAGGTTTTCTGTATTGCCCTGTATTTGGCTCCATCCATCATCCCATCAATTCTGACCAGCATCCCTGTCCCCACTGAAGAAAAACATTCCAACAACATGATGCTGCCACCATCAGGTTACACGGTGGGGAATGGATGGTGTGTTCAGGGTAATGTTCAGTGTTAGTTTTCTACCACACATAGCATTTTGCTTTAGACCGAAAAGTTCAATTTTGGTCTCATCTGACCAGAGCACCTTCTTCCACGTTTGCTGTGTCCCCCACATGGCTTCTTGCAAACTGCAAACTGAACTTCTTTTGGCTTTATTTCAACAATGGCTTTCTTCGTGCCACTCTTCCATAAAGGCCAGATTTGTGGCGTGCACGACTAATAGTAGTCCTGTGGACAGATTCTCCCACCTGAGCTGTGGATCTCTGCAGCTCCTCCAGAGTCACCATGGGCTGCTTGGCCGCTTCTCTGATTAATGCTCTATTTGCCTGACCTGTCAGTTTATGTGGACGGCCATGTTTTGGTGGGTTTGCAATTGTGCCATACTCTCTCCATTTTCGGATTATGGATTGAACAGTGCTCTGTGAGATGTTCAAAGCGTGGGTTCTTTTTTTTATAACCTAACCCATAGCTCCCATCTGTCCCTGATTTGGAGGGACTGTCCCTGATTTGGAGCAACGTCCCTCTTTCCCCCTCATTTGTCCCTTATATAAAATGCACATTTTATCTTTCAAAAAATGTTTCTCAGTGCTAAACCTTACATCCAATTCCTAAATTGCTGAATTTGTACATTTCATTTTAAAAGCCAATATAAAGGAATAGTGGTGGTAAAAAATAGCCCTTGTGGATTTAATTAACCTTTTTTTTTTTGTTAATTCTCCTTTAAAGGGGGTGTGTCCTATGCCTACATACATTTTGTTAGTAGGTGTCCCTCATTCCCATCTCAAAATGTTGGGAGGTATGCTAACCCTGCTTTAAACTTCTCCACAACTTTATCCCTGACCTGTCTGGTGTGTTCCCTGGCCTTCGTGATGCTGTTTGTTCACTAAGGTTCTCTAACAAACCGCTGAGGGCTTCACAGAACAGCTGTATTTATACTGAGATTAAAATTACACAAAGGTGGACTCTATTTACTACTTAGGTGACTTCTGAAGGCAATTGGTTGCACTAGATTTTAGTTAGGGGTATCAGAATAAAGGGGGCTGAATACAAATGCACGCCATACTTTTCAGATATTTATTTGTGAAAAAAATTTGAAAACCATTTATCATTTTACTTCCACTTCACAATTATGTGCCACTTTGTGTTGGTCTCACACATAAAATCCCAATAAAATAACAAACACAAAATGTGGAAAATTTTAAGGGGTATGAATATTTTTTCAAGGCACTGTATGTTTGCAGGAGAGCTTGTTCTGTAGAAAAACAACAGACTTACTGGACAGATCACCAGATTAACCTATTGACCTCCAGAAGATTTAACCCCCTTCATTATCAAGTAATTTTTTGCTATACAGCACTGCATTATTTTAACTGACAATTGCGTGATCATGCAACGCTGTACAGAAATTAAATTTGTCATTTTCTTCCCCACAAATGGAATTTTCTTTTGGTGGGATTTGATCACCACTGGGTTTTTTTATTTCTTGAGCTATAAACAAAATAAGACCAACAATTTTGAAGAAAAAAAATATTTTTTACTTGGTTAAAAAACAAATCCAATAAAATAATAATTAAAAAAAAAAATCAAATTTCTTCATTTATTTATGCCAGTATGTATTCTGCTACATATTTTTTGGTAAAAACCCCCAATAAGCATATATTTGTTGGTTTGCGCAAAAGTTATAGCGTCTACAATTCATGGTGTATTCACTGGAATTTTTACTTACTTTTTTTTAATCACATATATACAGTGGGGAAAATAATTACTTGATTCCCTACAGATTATGTACGTTTGCCCACCTACAATAATGTTGCTACCTTCGTGCTTGACTGTGTACTTAGGGTCATAGTCAGCATTTTTCATCCTCCAAACATGGCGAGTCGAGTTAATGCTAAAGAGCTCAATTTTGATCTCGTCCAACCACAGCCCTTTCTCCTAATCCTTCTCTGAATCATTTAGATTGTTCATTGGCATGACTGTATATGTGCATTCTTGAGGAGGGGGATTTGCCGTGTTTGGAGGAAGAAAAATGCCAACTATGACCCTAAGAACACTATCCCTACAGTCAACCACGGAGGTGGAAACATTATGCTTTGGGGCGGTTTCTAAGTACTTAATAAATCATAAACTAAAAAAAAATTTCTATCTATGAGTCAGACTTGGAATTTAAACGAAGAATGGATGTCAGCCAACAGTAGTAGTAGGGTACACACCAGAGTACAATATTGTCCCGTCATTAGGGTGAAGTGTCTGCAGGAGGTGTCATCTGAGACACAAAACAATTATTTCCTTATGAAGAATGTATTCCAAAATATCAGAACCATACATCCAGTCTGTAGGAGGGGCCTAGGCCCAAGGTACTCAATCAGGATGCGACAAAACACAGTCCTTGATTGTAGTAATTTTATATATATATATATATATATATATATATATATATATATATATATATATATATATTATCTCAGTTGGGTGTTACCAGGCTTGGGCCTGTATTACTGGAGGTCAGCTTCCGCTGGAGGGGTGGTGGTATGCGGTGTAACAGCATGGCACTGTAATAGAGCTGCACGATTCTGGCTAAAATGAGAATCACGATTTTTTTTGTTTAGAGGATAGATCACGATTCTCTCACGATTCTCGCGGAGTAACATCATCTTTCACATTAAAACAAAAAAAAATTGCGCTAAACTTTACTGTTTCTTTTTTTTTTTATTTTATTTTATTTATTTTAAGTGTATTTTTTCCCAAAAAATTGCATTTGAAAGACCGCTGGGCAAATACAGTGTGACATAAAATATTGCACCCTAGGGTCTCTGCTAAAAAAAAAAATATATATATATATATATATATATATATATATATATATATATATATACACACACACACACACACACACACACTCTAATGTTTGGGGGTTCCAAGTAATTTTTTTTTTAGCAAAAAATATTGATTTTAACTTAAGAAGTGTCAGAAAAAGATTTAGACTTTAAGTGGTTAAACTTCCTGCATTTACAGGTTGTTTAAAGCTTGGCAGATTGCCCAGGTTATTTGTTTACACAGAGAAGTTTATCCCTTTGATCTAACAAGGAAGATAGATACAATGTTTCAAGTTCTAAACTTGGCAGACTGCCTGGATGTTTTCTTTTGACAGCTGAGTGAGGAGATAATCTCTCCACTTGTTTATATGAAAGAATGGTCAAACTCAGCAGGAGAGATCGTCAGGGGAGGTGAATCGAGATCACGATTTTTTAACGATTAATTGTGCAGCTCTACACTGTAATACTACTGAGAAGAGCCCTATGTAACTATTCTCGGGTACTGGGATGTTCCCTCTAGGCAGATTTCCCTCTGTGAACCACAACTCCCTAAAATGTTATATAATGTGCTTTTTCATAGAGATTTTGTGAAAGACAAGATTGTGGAGAAAGAATTGCAAATGGAACTCCCTTTAAATGCACATAGAAGCCTACAGACAATATATACAAACACGAATGCGTCAGCTGGAGATTTACAGTGGATATAGAAAAGAAGTCAACCTCCCTTTAAAATAATCACATTTTGTTGCTTTGCAGCCTGAAATGAATACAGACATTGGTTTTGTTTTATCCATCTGTATTTACTAGTACAACTTATAACATCCAAAAGAAAGATATAACACCAACATGTCAGGAAAAAAAAAAGAATCAGAAAGAGGATCACCCCCCTTATGTCAGTATTTTGTTGGACCACATTTTGCTTTAATTACAGCCTTTGGGATGTCTCTTCTAACTTTGCACATCTAGACTTTACAATATTTGCCCACTCTTCTTTAACTGAACTTGAGCAGTTCTGCAAACTTGATGATTATCGTTTATAGACTGCAGTCTTCTAGTCATTCCACAGATTTGTAATGGGGTTTAAGTCTGAGCTCTGACTAAGCCATGCAAGGACATTCACCTTTTTCTCCTTCAACCACTGTGTGGTCATTTTTGCTGTGTGTTTTGGGTCATTGTCATGTTGGAAGGTAAACCTTCTTCCCATTGACAACTTTCTGGCAGAGGGCAGCAGATTTTCCTCAAGAATTTGATGGCATTTTTCCTTCTATCATGACAAGTGTTTTTCCTTCTATCCCGATAGGTGTTACAGTCACTGTTGTAGAGAATCAACCCCATAGCAAGAGATTAACACCTCCATGCTTTACTGTATAATGTTAATGTTAATAATGATGTTATTTGGATGGCGAGTTGTTTTGGATTTTCGCCAGACCTATCGTTTGATGTTGAGGCCAAATAATTCAATTTTAGTCTCATCTGACCATAACACCTTTTTTCCATGTGGCTTCAGAATCTTCAAGGTGCGTTTAAGGTGGACAGATGAGACTAAAATTTAACTATTTGGCCTTAACATCTAACGATAGGTCTGGCGGAAATGCAATACAGCTCACCATCCAAACAACACCATTCCTACAGTAAAGCATGGAGGTGGTAATATCCTGTTATGGGGGAGTTTTTCTGCAGCAGGGACTGGAGCACTTGTCAGGATAGAAAAGTAGAAATGGATGTTCAGATTCTTGAGGAAATTCTGCTGCCCACTGCCAAAAAGTTGTCAATGGGAAGAAGGTTTACCTTCCAATATGACAATGACCCAAAGCACACAGCAAAAATGACCACACAGTGGTTGAAGGAAAAGAGGGTGAATATCCTGGCATGGCTTAGTCAGAGCCCAGACTTCAATCACATTAAAAATCTGTGTAATGACTTGAAGACTGCAGTCCACAACGGTCACCATCAAATTTAACTGAACTTGAGCAGTTCTCCAAAGAAGAGCGGGCAAATATTGCAAAGTCTAGATGTGCAAAGTTAGTGGAGACATCCCAACAGACTAAAGGCTGTAATTAACCGCTTCAGCCCCGGAACAATTTACCCCCTTCCTGACCAGAGCACTTTTTGCGATTCGGCACTGCGTCGCTTTAACTGACAATTGCACGTGCGACATTGCACCCAAACAAAATTGACGTCCCTTTTTTACTACAAATAGAGCTTTTTTTGGTGCTATTTGATCACCTCTGCGGTTTTTATTTTTTGCACTATAAACAAAAAAAGAGCGACAATTTTGCAAAAAAAAAGCATTATTTTTTACTTTTTGCTATAATAAATATCCCCCCAAAATATATAAAAAAAACAATTTTTTTCCTCAGTTTAGGCCGATATGTAATACATATTTTTGGTAAAAAAAAAAAAAAAAAAAAAAATTGCAATAAGCGTATATTGATTGGTTTGCACAAAACTTATAGCGTCTACAAAATAGGGGATAGTTTTATGGCATTTTAATTTTTGTTTTTGTTATTAGTAATGGCGGCGATCTGCGATTTTTATCGGGACTGCGACATTATGGCGGACACATAGGACACTTTTTACACTATTTTGGGACCATTGTCATATATACAGTGATCAGTGCTAGAAAAATGCACTGATTAGCATGTAAATGACACTGGCAGTGAATGGGGTTAACCACTAGGGGGCGATGAAGGGGTTAAGTGTGTCCTAGGGATTGATTCTAACTGTGGGGGGATGGGCTTCAACTGACATGACAGCGATCACCGCTCCCGATGACAGGGAGCAGTGATCTCTGTCATGACACAAGCCAGAATGGGGAAATGCCTTGTTTACATAGGCACTTCCCCGTTCTGAGGCTCTGTGACACGATCGCCAGGCACGCGCGCCTGCTATCCCCAGGTCTCTTAAAGAGGACGTACAGGTACGCCCATTTGCCCATCGCTGCCATTGTGCCAACGTATATCGGTGTGCAGCAGTTGGCAAGTGGTTAAAGCAAAGGGTGGTTCAACAAAATACTGACCCTCTTTCCAACTCGGTGATTCTGTTTTTGCTTTTTTTTTTCTGACATGTTGATGTTATATCGTTCACTTGGATGGTATAAGTTGCAAAGTAAATACAGCTGGATAAAACAAAAACTGTGTCCGTTTTCATTTCAGGCTGCAAAGCAACAACATGTGATTATTTTAAGGGGGGCAATTCTTTTCTGATGATTTAGATGAACATTTTACTGACAGAAATACAGAGAATGTCACTACTCAGCTCCCTCAGAAAACGCTAGTCTACTGGCTGGCATTGACTTCAATACTGGGAGAGCCTAACTTAGAACAACACTGCAGAACTGGATAGTCAGAGTGCAATCAGAAATCCTAATCTGACCACAATGGCTACCTTGGTGCTTTTTAACTACAGCTTTCCTTTAATTTCTTATGGATTCCAGCAAATTTCAGAGGCTTATTGGACATAAACGCCCATACTTAGAAAAGATCATGAGAGACTCCTGAAAACAGGCACTTGGAGAGTTACCAAACTCTTGTTTAAAAAGAACTATTTTATAAGGAATATGTTAATATTAGGTTGCTGTACACTTTTATTTCTGTTCTTTTATGTTAAACTAAGAAT
This sequence comes from Aquarana catesbeiana, assembly GCF_042186555.1. Classification (NCBI taxonomy): domain Eukaryota; kingdom Metazoa; phylum Chordata; class Amphibia; order Anura; family Ranidae; genus Aquarana; species Aquarana catesbeiana. Next base: position 328,718,244 of record NC_133325.1, read on the forward strand.
GCTTTTAGTCTGAAACATATGTTGCAATGATTACCATTTGTTGATCTATTAGATGATAATAATACTGTAGATAATATAGATTAGAACGGTTAAGTGCTTTTTCCTTAAGTAAGCACTTGGCAGCTGAATAGCACAATAGAACTCAATGCTATACTCTTGTGAATTGTATCTGTTCAGTGCCTTAAAGTGTATTTCCACTTTTGCGGCTACATTGGGATAACACAATATGTTATATGATTTACTTTCACACATCATATATACTAATTGTTGCTTACAATTTTAACTGTTCTCTTCTGAAAACTCCAAAACTGAAGTTTTCTCCTAGTATGTAATGTTAAGAGGGGGGCTAGGGAGTTATGTTTACTATCATTAACCCTGTCTGTTCTATGCTGCCAAATTTCATTATTAATTGTAAACTAAATTTCAACAGGCTGTCTTAACAAAGGGTCAAAGATTCCAAGGCTTTGGTGCTGCATTCCATGCTACTGAGAGGAAAACTCAGTCTGTCCCTACTTTGACAGTGGGGACAGACTGAATTTCTTCTCATTTTCAAATTCTACAGAGTGGCTTGCAGTCTCTCCAAAGCCTGCTGCAAATAAACACCTGGAAAAGTAGAACATTTTGATAAAAATATTTTTAGGTGTGTTGTGTGAATGGGAATTCAAACATATTATGGGGTTTTCGAAAACTTTACTGCACAGGTGGTAATAAATTTAAAATGAATGCACATGTGCTAGACATAACACAGTACTGGTTAACTCATATATATCTATATATATTTTTTTCTTTTTGCTGGATTTTAGGCTGCAGAATCCAGTGAGGCTCTGAATATCTCTATGCCCCTCCTGAAATCAATACTCATGGAACGAGAGGCCAAAATAAGAGACCTGAGCAAGGAAATTAGGAGAATACAAAGTGAAAATCTACGACTTTTGGATGAAAAGCAGCATTTTCTGTCTGAAAATAATAGGCTGCGAAAACAAGTTGAGGTAGACAATAAAAAAGTGCCTCTTTTAGAATTCACATTTTTCATAAAAATTCACATTTACATTTAGATCAGTAAAAGCCTTCTTAAATGGTAGTATTTAGATTATCATACTGAGGTTTTAACAGCCATTATCAGACTTTAAGCCCCATACATACTAGAGCATTTTCTTTATACACACAGATTGCTTCCTGGCACTCGGTGCAGATAACGTGTATTGAGCTGAATGTTCATGCAATACACAAGTGTCCCCAGCTCAGAAATATACAGGTTAGAGAGAGAAATGTTTCTGCCAATCAATTTCAGAACTAGAACAATGCATCTGAAATAGGGTTATAATGCCTTCTGAACATTCTTTATCTTTCCATTTTTCCCCGTTGTAGCTTGGCCATTGCTAATGTGGACAAAACCATGATTTAAATAGAACAGGCAAAACAAGTAATCCTGCTCATGTACAGCTTACCAATATTCCAAAGCAATACAAACTGTGTGAGCATTTGCAAACGCTGAACAATGTATTGGTTAAAACTGAATTCCAAGCAAACCACTAAATACACAGATGAAAACTATATGTGGGAGCTGTTTTACCTGCTAAAGGCTTTTAATTTGTATCCATCCAGTCCAAAGATTTACACAGCTCTGCCACAAAGAACAGCTCAGTCTGACAGAGCAGAAGCCTGATTCTTTTCTCTACTGCAGTTAAAGCAGACCTTCGCCAACAATGCAACTCCCCCCCCCCCCCCTCCATAACTGGATTCAGGTTTCCTGACTTCATTCTTCTTGCTGGGGGGGGGGGGGGTTGATGTAATGCCCCCCTACTGCCTCCTTGGATATCCATACATCCCAGGAGCTAGTTTTACTGATGGGTGCATGCGTGCTGCAGAATTCTGCATGAGTGCAGATGTGCTGCAGGTCTTTGGGACCCGGTATAGACCTGCGGCACATCCGCACTCATGTGTAGTGGTTTTCAAACATGCATGCAGATGCTGCAGGTATTAAGGTCCCAGATACCAATTTTGCGTGCACATGTTCAGGACCCCAACCCCCACCCCCATGTGCACAGATGTGCGCTGGTCTCTGCAGGGTCCCAAAGACCTGGCAGAGAACTTTGTCACATCTGTGCATGCACATGATACTCAAAGATGGCAATGCAGGCAGGGCTGATCCTAGGGTCACAGACGCCTGGGTGCAGAAATATTTCTGGCGCCCCAACAAAAGGGGTGTGGTCATCTTACCAACTCCTCCCCTTTACAAATGTTTCTATGGCAACGACTCAAACACAGAGATGCTCCCCTTAGAAGTCTTAGTTACCTTGGGATCCTCCCATGATCTCTTAACAATAAAGAAAATACAGAAAGAGAGTACACTAATGAGACCTGGAGTTGAGTCTCTCTGATGCACACACAGAGGGCTGTCTGTTAGAAAGAGCCCCTAGACATAATACGGTCAAAGACTGCAGACATGATACAAGGGACGGTCAGAGACTGCAGACATAATATAGGAGAAGGTCAGAGACTGTAGACATGATACAAGAGACAGTCAGAGACTGTAGACATGATGCAGGAGATGGTCAGAGACTGCAGACATAATACAGGAGATGGTCAGAGACTGCAGATATGATACAATAGATGGTCAGAGACTGCAGAAATAATATAGGAGAAGGTCAGAGACTGTAGACATGATAGACCCCCCTCTATTAGTAGAGACCCCCCGCCATTAGTGTACATAAAAACACCCGGGCGGCAGCTGGAGAGGAGAGGGCAGTGTGCAGCTGCGCCGCCCGCGTGGAGAGCAGATGGAGACAGGCTTGGGCGGGAGGGAAAGACAGAGGAGGAGAACACGTCAGGCACGGAGCGCCCCCCCCCCCAGCGATCTTACTGCATGGCAGCGGCTGGTCTCTCTTCACACAGAGACCAGCTGCTCCGATCTCCGGCGCTGCTCTCCTTCTCTGACAGGAGGAGGGAGGGGGGACGGGCTGCCGCTTGAGCCTCTAAAACTACAGCGGCGGCTGTAACCTGCGGAGGGAGCCACCACTGGACACAGAAAGGAAGAGGAGGAGGAGAAAGGGGAGCACTCTGGCGCTTCAGCACCCCCACCTCTCTGGGCCCGGGTGCACTGCACCCCGTGCACCCCGTCTGGGATTGGCCCTGCACTGTGCCATTGAATGCCACCACTGTGACACCCCTCCGCCCGCCTTCTGCCTGCCACTTACCCTGTCTTGGTGGGGCAGTGGGTGTCCTACATACGTCTCCTCCTGATAGGTGCCAATCACAGCGCCTGTCATTTTAGCCAATCAAGTGACGGGTAACAGACCCGAGCACCTGATTGGCGGAGAGGTGGTTCAGTGTTAAGAAAGCGAATATTCATTCACTGTTCTAACACACCTGGGTGAACTGTGAGTGCCAAGCATGGCGCTCCCAGATCACCTTTTAAGACACCTAAAGAGCCTGTGGCTCTAATCAGGTGCTTCAAAAACACCCCCTGCCGCTGTAATTTAGGCGCCCGAAAAGGAGCCAGGCACCTGAATAGGGGGTGGCATCGGCGGCCATAGATAGATTCATGCTATCCATTGGTTATAGAGGGGGTGGCTGGAGAGAGGGGGGCGGCACCCGTGCGCCCTTATGGACGGGCCGCCACTGATTTTAACTATACGTGTCTGATGCCCCTAAAAGGTGTCACTGAAGAAGACACCACTACTCCTGCAGACATAATATAGGAGAAGGTCAGAGACTGTAGACATGATACAAGAGACAGTCAGAGACTGTAGACATGATACAAGAGATGGTCAGAGACTGCAGACATAATACAGGAGATGGTCAGAGAATGCAGACATGATACAAGAGACAGTCAGAGACTGCAATCAAATCATAGTACAGGAGATGGTCAGAGACTGCAGACATGGTACAGGAGATGGTCAGAGACTGCAGACATAATATATGAGGTCAGAGACTGTAGACATAATACAGGAGATGGTCAGAGAATGCAGACATGGTACAGGAGATGGTCAGAGACTGCAGATATAATACAGGAGATGGTCAGAGACTGCAGTTCCTATGGACGTTAGCAAATAATGACCGATCGGCCCTCTCACCTGACCCAGCGATACAGCAATGGTTCCTCTGATCAGGAGTCTGCTCACTCTGAATTGCCCGTGGCGACTCCGCTGGGTAGCACCCAGATCTGTATTCCTGCAATGACTCCATTCCTTTCTCCGCCAGGGACGGCGCTAGGCTGTGTGGCTTTCCCTCTGGTGGTGCAGGGCAGCGGGGTTCTCTCTCTGATGGTGTTCTCTCGGCACTGCCCTCTCCCTCTGGAGTCCTGGGTGTACTTTCCTGTGTGTAGACCCCCCCAGGACAAAGCCCCCCCCCATTAGTACTGACCCCCCAGGACAAACCCCCTACATTAGTACAGACCCTCCCAGGACAAACCCCCCCTCCATTAGTACAGATCCCCCAGGACAAACCCTCTCCATTAGTACAGACCCCCAGGACAAACCGCCCACCCTCCATTAGTATAGACCCCCCCAGGACAACCCCCCCTCCATTAGTACAGACCCCCCCTCCATTAGTACAGACCCCCCCAGGACAAACCCCCCCTCCATTAGTACAGACCCCCCAGGACAAAGCCCCCCTCAATAAGTACAGACCCCCCAGGACAAAGCCCCCCCTCCATTAGTACAAACCCCCCAGGAAAAACCCCCTCCATTAGTACATACCCCCCAGGACAAACCCCCCTCCATTAGTACAGACCCCCAGGACAAACCCCCCTCCATTAGTACAGACCCCCCAGGACAAACCCCCCCTCCATTAGTACAGATCCCCAAGGACAAACCCCCCTCCATTAGTACAGACCCCCAGGACAAACCGCCTCCTCTCCATTAGTACAGACCCCCCAGGACAAACCCCCTCCATTAGCACAGACCCCCCAGGACAAACCCTCCCTCCATTAGCACAGACCCCCCCAGGACAAAGCCCCCCTCCATTAGTACAGACCCCCCAGGACAAACCCCCTCCATTAGTACAGACCCCCCAGGACAAACCCCCCTCCATTAGTACAGACCCCCCTAGGACAAAGCCCCCCTCTATTAGTACAGACCCCCCCAGGACAAACCCTCTCCATTAGTACAGACCCCCAGGACAAACCGCTCACCCTCCATTAGTACAGACCCCCCAGGACATCCCCCCTCCATTAGTACAGACCCCCCAGGAAACCCCCTCCATTAGTACAGAACCCCAGGACAAACCCCCCTCCATTAGTACAGACCCCCTTAGGACAGACCCCCCCTCCATTAGTACAGACCCCCCCAGGACAAAGCCCCCCCTCCATTAGTACAAACCCCCCAGGACAAACCCCCTCCATTAGTACAGACCCCCCCAGGACAAACCCCCCTCCATTAGTACAGACCCCCCCCCAGGACAACCCCCCTCCATTAGTACAGACCCCCCAAGACAACCCCCCTCCATTAGTACAGACCCCCCAGGACAACCCCCCTCCATTAGTACAATACCCCCTCCATTAGTACAGACCCCCCAGGACAAACCCCCCTCCATTAGTACAGACCCCAAGGACAAAGCCCCCCTCAATTAGTACAGACCCCCCCAGGACAAAGACCCCCTCCATTAGTACAGACCCCAGGACAAACCCCCCTCCATTAGTACAGACCCCCCCAGGACAACCCTCCTCCATTAGTACAGACCCCCAGGACAAACCCCCCCTCCATTAGTACAGACCCCCAGGACAAACCCCCCTCCTTTAGTACAGACCCCCCAGGACAAACCCCCCCTCCATTAGTACAGACCCCCAGGACAAACCCCCCTCCTTTATTACAGACCCCCCCAGGACAAACCCCCTCCATTAGCACAGACCCCCAGGACAAACCCCCCTCCATTAGTACAGACCCCCTTAGGACAGACCCCCCTTTCATTAGTACAGACCCCCCAGGACAAACCCCCTCCATTAGCACAGACCCCCACTACAAACACCCCTCCATTAGTACAGACCCCCTTAGGACAGACCCCCCTTCCATTAGTACAGACCCCCCAGGACAAAGCCCCCCTCCATTAGTACAGACCCCCAGGACAAAGCCCCCCTCCAATAGTACAGACCCCCCAGGACAAACCCCCCTCCATTAGTACAGACCCCCCTCCATTAGTACAGACCCCCAGGACAACCCCCCTCCATTAATACAGACCCCAGGACAAACCCCCCTCCATTAGTACAGACCCCTCAGGACAAACCCCCCTCCATTAGTACAGACCCCCCCAGGACAATCCCCCTCCATTAGTACAGATCCCCAGGACAAACCCCCCTCCATTAGTACAGACCTCATAGGACAAACCCCCCTCCATTAGTACAGACCCCATAGGACAAACCCCCCCTCCATTAGTACAGACCCCCCAGGACAACCCCCCCTCCATTAGTACAGACCCCCCCCAGGACAAAGCCCCCCTCCATTAGTACAGACCCCCCAGGACAAAGCCCCCCCTCCATTAGTACAGACCCCCCAGGACAAACCCCCTCCATTAGTACAGACCCTCCCAGGACAAACCCCCTCCATTAGTACAGACCCCCCCAGGACAAAGGACAAACCCCCCTCCATTAGTACAGACCCCCCCAGGACAACCCCCCTCCATTAGTACAGACCCCCCAAGACAACCCCCCTCCATTAGTACAGACCCCCCAGGACAACCCCCCTCCATTAGTACAATACCCCCTCCATTAGTACAGACCCCCCAGGACAAACCCCCCCTCCATTAGTACAGACCCCAAGGACAAAGCCCCCCTCAATTAGTACAGACCCCCCCAGGACAAAGACCCCCTCCATTAGTACAGACCCCAGGACAAACCCCCCCTCCATTAGTACAGACCCCCCCAGGACAACCCCCCTCCATTAGTACAGACCCCCAGGACAAACCCCCCCTCCATTAGTACAGACCCCCAGGACAAACCCCCCTCCTTTAGTACAGACCCCCCAGGACAAACCCCCCCTCCATTAGTACAGACCCCCAGGACAAACCCCCCTCCTTTATTACAGACCCCCCAGGACAAACCCCCTCCATTAGCACAGACCCCCAGGACAAACCCCCCTCCATTAGTACAGACCCCCTTAGGACAGACCCCCCTTTCATTAGTACAGACCCCCCTTCCATTAGTACAGACCCCCCAGGACAAACCCCCTCCATTAGCACAGACCCCCACTACAAACACCCCTCCATTAGTACAGACCCCCTTAGGACAGACCCCCCTTCCATTAGTACAGACCCCCCAGGACAAAGCCCCCCTCCATTAGTACAGACCCCCAGGACAAAGCCCCCCTCCAATAGTACAGACCCCCCAGGACAAACCCCTCTCCATTAGTACAGACCCCCCTCCATTAGTACAGACCCCCAGGACAACCCCCCCTCCATTAGTACAGACCCCCAGGACAAACCCCCCTCCATTAGTACAGACCCCTCAGGACAAACCGCCTCCTCTCCATTAGTACAGACCCCCCAGGACAAACCCCCTCCATTAGCACAGACCCCCAGGACAAACCCCCCTCCATTAGTACAGACCCCCTTAGGACAGAGCCACCTTCCATTAGTACAGACCCCCCCAGGACAACCCCCCCTCCATTAGTACAACCCCCCCTCCATTAGTATAGACCCCCCAGGACAAACCCCCCTCCATTAGTACAGACCCCCAGGACAAAGCCTCCCCTCCATTAGTACAGACCCCCTTAGGACAGACCCCCTTTCCATTAGTACAGACCCCCTTAGGACAGACCCCCCTTCCATTAGTACAGACCCCCCAGGACAAACCCCCTTTATTAGCACAGACCCCCCAGGACAAACACCCCTCCATTAGTACAGACCCCCTTAGGACAGACCCCCCTTCCATTAGGACAGACCCCCCTTCCATTAGGACAGACACCTCAGGACAAACCCCCCTCCATTAGTATAGACCCCCCTCCATTAGTACAGACCCTCAGGACAAACCCCCCTCCATTAGTACAGACCCCTCAGGACAAACCGCCTCCTCTCCATTAGTACAGACCCTCCCAGGACAAACCCCCTCCATTAGCACAAACCCCCAGGACAAACCCCCCTCCATTAGTACAGACCCCCTTAGGACAGACCCCCCTTCCATTAGGACAGACCCCCCTTCCATTAGTACAGACCCCTCAGGACAAACCCCCTCCATTAGCACAGACCCCCCAGGACAAACACCCCTCCATTAGTACAGACCCCCTTACGACAGACCCCCCTTCCATTAGTACAGACCCCCCAGGACAAAGCCCCCCTCCATTAGTACAGACCCCCCTCCATTAGTACAGACCCCCCTAGGACAAAGCCCCCCTCTATCAGTACAGACCCCCCAGGACAAACCCTCTCCATTAGTACAGACCCCCCAGGACAAACCGCCCACCCTCCATTAGTACAGACCCCCAGGACAACCCCCATCCATTAGTACAGACCCCCTTAGGACAAACCCCCCTCCATTAGTACAGCCCCCTTAGGACAGACCCCCCTCCATTAGTACAGACCCCCCCAGGACAAAGCCCCCCCTCCATTAGTACAGACCCCCCCAGGACAAAGCCCCCCCTCCATTAGTACAAACCCCCCAGGACAAACCCCCTCCATTAGTACAGACCCCCCCCCAGGACAAACCCCCCTCCATTAGTACAGACCCCCCCAGGACAACCCCCCTCCATTAGTACAGATCCCCAGGACAAACCCCCCTCCATTAGTACAGACCTCATAGGACAAACCCCCCTCCATTAGTACAGACCCCATAGGACAAACCCCCCCTCCATTAGTACAGACCCCCCAGGACAACCCCCCCTCCATTAGTACAGACCCCCCCAGGACAAAGCCCCCCTCCATTAGTACAGACCCCCCAGGACAAAGCCCCCCCCTCCATTAGTACAGACCCCCCAGGACAAACCCCCTCCATTAGTACAGACCCTCCCAGGACAAACCCCCTCCATTAGTACAGACCCCCCCAGGACAACCCCCCTCCATTAGTACAGACCCCCCCAGGACAACCCCCCTCCATTAGTACAGACCCCCCCAGGACAACCCCCCTCCATTAGTACAGACCCCAGGACAAACCCCCCTCCATTAGTACAGACCCCATAGGACAAACCCCCCTCCATTAGTACAGACCCCCAGGACAACCCACCCTCCATTAGTACAGACCCCCCCAGGACAAAGCCCCCCCTCCATTAGTACAGACCCCCCCAGGACAAAGCCCCCCCTCCATTAGTACAGACCCCCCAGGACAAACCCCCCTACATTAGTACAAACACTCCCAGGACAACCCCCCCTCCATTAGTATAGACCCCCAGGACAACCCCCCTCCATTAGTATAGACCCCCAGGACAACCCCCCTCCATTAGTACAAACCCCACTAGGATAAAGCCCCCTTGCATTAGTACAGACCCCACTAGGACAAAGCACTCTCTCCATTAGTACAGACCCCCAGGACAACCCCCCCTTCATTAGTACAGACCCCCCAGGACAACCCCCTCCATTAGTACAGACCCCCCCAGGACAAACCCCCTCAATTAGTACAGACCCTCCCAGGACAAACCCCCCTCCATTAGTACAGACCCCCCAGGACAAAGCCCCCCCTCCATTAGTACAGACCCCCCAGGACAAACCCCCTCCATTAGTACAGACCCCCCAGGACAAATCCCCTCCATTAGTACAAACACTCCCAGGACAACCCCCCCTCCATTAGTATAGACCCCCCCAGGACAACCCCCCTCCATTAGTATAGACCCCCAGGACAACCCCCTCCATTAGTACAAACCCCACTAGGATAAAGCCCCCTTCCATTAGTACAGACCCCACTAGGACAAAGCACTCTCTCCATTAGTACAGACCCCCCAGGACAACCCCCCCTTCATTAGTACAGACCCCCCAGGACAACCCCCTCCATTAGTACAGACCCCCCAGGACAAACCCCCCTCCATTAGTACAGACCCCCAGGACAAACCCCCCTCCAATAGTACAGACCCCCCAGGACAAACCCTCTCCATTAGTACAGACCCCCAGGACAAACCGCCCACCCTCCATTAGTACAGACCCCCCCAGGACAACCCCCCCTCCATTAGTACAGACCCCCCCAGGACAAACCCCCCCTCCATTAGTACAGACCCCCCCAGGACAAAGCCCCCTTCAATTAGTACAGACCCCCCCAGGACAAACCCCCCTCCATTAGTACAGACCCCCCAGGACAAACCGCCTCCTCTCCATTAGTACAGACCCCCCAGGACAAACCCCCTCCATTAGCACAGACCCCCTTCCATTAGTACAGACCCCCCAGGACAAAGCCCCCCTCCATTAGTACAGACCCCCCAGGACAAACCCCCTCCATTAGTACAGACCCCCCAGGACAAAACCCCCTCCATTAGTACAGACCCCCTAGGACAAAGCCCCCCCTCTATTAGTACAGACCCCCCCAGGACAAACCCTCTCCATTAGTACAGACCCCCCAGGACAAACCGCCCACCCTCCATTAGTACAGACCCCCCAGGACAACCCCCCTCCATTAGTATAGACCCCCCAGGAAACCCCCCTCCATTAGTACAGACCCCCAGGACAAACCCCCCTCCATTAGTACAGACCCCCTTAGGACAGACCCCCCCTCCATTAGTACAAACCCCCCAGGACAAACCCCCTCAATTAGTACAGATCCTCCCAGGACAAACCCCCCTCCATTAGTACAGACCCCCCAAGACACCCTCCCTCCATTAGTACAGACCCCACTAGGACAAAGCCCCCCCTCCATTAGTACAGACCCCCAGGACAAACCGCCCACCCTCCATTAGTACAGACCCCCCCAGGACAACCCCCCCTCCATTAATACAAACACTCCCTCAATTAGTACAGACCCTCCCAGGACAAACCCCCCCTCCATTAGTACAGACCCCCCAGGACAAAGCCCCCCTCAATTAGTACAGGCCCCCCAGGACAAAGCCCCCCTCCATTAGTACAAACCCCCCAAGACAAACTCCCTCCATTAGTACAGACCCCCCAGGACAAACCCCCCCTCCATTAGTACAGACCCCCCCAGGACAACCCCCCTCCATTAGTACAGACACCCCAGGACAAACCGCCTCCTCTCCATTAGTACAGACCCCCCCAGGACAAACCCCCTCCATTAGAACAGACCCCCAGGACAAGCCCCCCCTCCATTAGTACAGACCCCCTTAGGACAGACCCCCCTTCCATTAGTACAGACCCCCCAGGACAAACCCCCTCCATTAGCACAGACCCCCCAGGACAAACCCCCCTCCATTAGTACAGACCCCCAGGACAAAGCCCCCCTCCATTAGTACAGACCCCCCAGGACAAAGCCCCCCTCCATTAGTACCGACCGCCAGGACAAACCCCCCTCCATTAGTACAGACCCCCCTAGGACAAAGCCCCCCCTCTATTAGTACAGACCCCCCCAGGAAAACCCTCTCCATTAGTGCAGACCCCCCAGGACAACCCCCCCTCCATTAGTACAGACCCCCCAGGACAAACCCCCCTCCATTAGTACAGACCCCCAGGACAAACCCCCCTCCATTAGTACAGACCCCCTTAGGACAGACCCCCCCTCCATTAGTACAGACCCCCCCAGGACAAAGCCCCCCTCCATTAGTACAAACCCCCCAGGACAAACCCCCTCCATTAGTACAGACCCCCCCAGGACAACCCCCCTCCATTAGTACAGACCCCCCAGGACAACCCCCCTCCATTAGTACAGACCCCATAGGACAAACCCCCCTCCATTAGTACAGACCCCCAGGACAAACCCCCCTCCATTAGTACAGACCCCCCAGGACAAACCACCCTCCATTAGTACAGACCCCCCAGGACAACCCCCCTCCATTAGTACAGACCCGCCAGGACAAACCACCCCCTCTCCATTAGTACAGACCCCCCCAGGACAAACCCCCTCCTTTAGTACAGACCCCCAGGACAAACCGCCCCCCTCTCCATTAGTACCGAACCCCCCAGGACAAACCCCCCTCCATTAGTACAGACCCCCCCAGGACAAACCCCCCTCCATTAGTACAGACCCCTCAGGACAAAACCCCCCTCCATTAGTACAGACCCCCCCAGGACAAACCCCCTCCATTAGTGCAGACCCCAGGACAAACCGCCCACCCTCCATTAGTACAGACCCCCCAGGACAACCCCACTCCATTAGTACAGACCCCCAGGAAACCCCCCCTCCATTAGTACAGATCCCCTTAGGACAGACCCCCCCTCCATTAGTACAGACTCCCTTAGGACAGACTCCCCCTCCATTAGAACAGACTCCCCCAGGACAAAGCCCCCCTCCATTAGTACAGACCCCCCCAGGACGACCCCCCCTCCATTAGTACAGACCCCCCAGGACAACCCCCCCTCCATTAGTACAGACCCCCCAGGACAAACCTGCCTCCATTAGTACAGACCCCCCAGGACAAAGCCCCCCTCCATTAGTACAGACCCCCCTGGACAACCCCTCTCCATTAGTACAGACCCCCAGGACAAATCGCCCCCCCTCCTCTCCATTAGTACAGACCCCCCAGGACAAAGCCCCCCCTCCATTAGTACAGACCCCCCCAGGATAAACCCCCTCCATTAGTACAGACCCCCCCAGGACAAATCGCCCCCCCTCCTCTCCATTAGTACAGACCCCCCAGGACAAAGCCCCCCCTCCATTAGTACAGCCCCGCAGGACAAACCCCCCCTCCATTAGTACAGAACCCCCAAGACAAACCCCCTCCATTAGTACACCCCCCCAGGAAACCCCCCCTCCATTAGTACAGACCCCCTTAGGACAGACCCCCCTCTATTAGTAGAGACCCCCCTCCATTAGTGTACATAAAAACACCCAGGCGGCAGCTGGAGAGGAGAGGACAGTGCGCAGCCACGCCGCCCGGGTGGAGAGCAGATGGAGACAGGCTTGGGCGGGGAGAGACAGAGGAGGAGAACACGTCAGACACGGACCGCCCTCCCCAGCGATGTTACTGCGTGGCAGCGGCTGGCCTCTCTCCACACAGAGACCAGCCGCTCCGATCTCCGGCACTGCTCTCCTTCTCTGACAGGAGGAGGGAGGGGGGACGGGCTGCCGCTTGAGCCTCGAAAACTACAGCGGCGGCTGTAACCTGCGGAGGGAGCCGTCTCTGGACACAAAAAGGAGGAGGAGGAGGAGGAGGAGGGGAGCACTCTGGTGCTTCAGCGTCCCCACCTCTCTGGAGCCCGGGTGCACTGCACCCTGTGCACCCCGTCTGGGATCGGCCCTGAATGCAGGAGAGGAGGAGCAGGGTAAAAATATCAGGCAACTGAAGTCTCTTATTAACCACTTAAGGACCAGCCTCGTTTTGGAATTTAGGTGTTTACATGATTAAAACAGTTTTTTTTGCTAGAAAATTACTTAGCACCCCCAAACATTATATATTGTTTTTTTTCTAACACCCTAGAGAATAAAATGGCGGTCATTGCAATACTTTTTTTCACACCGTATTTGTGCAGCGGTCTTACAATTTTTTGGAAAAAAAATTCACTTTTTTGAATAAAAAAATAAGACAACAGTAAAGTTAGCCCAATTTTTTTTATAATGTGAAAGATAATGTTACGATGAGTAAATTGATACCCAACATGTCACGCTTCAAAATTGCGCCCACTCGTGGAATGGCGTCAAACTTTTACCCTCAAAAATCTCCATAGGCGACGTTTAAAAAATTCTATGCGGGTGCTACTCACGTATGCGTTCGCTTCTGCGTGCGAGCTCATTGGGACAGGGTTTTTAAAACATTTTAAAAAATTTTCTTATTCATTTTACATAATTTTATTTATTTTTACACTGTTTTAAAAAAAAAAAAAATTGTGTCACTTTTATTCCTATTACAAGGAATGTAAACATCCCTTGTAATAGAAAAAAGCATGACAGGAGGTCCTCTTAAATATGAGATCTGGGGTCAAAAAGACCTCAGATCTCATTTTTACACTAAAATGCAATAAAAAAAAGAAAAAGAAAAGTCATTTAAAAAAAATGACATTGAAAAAAATGTGCCTTTAAGATGTATGGGTGGAAGAGACGAGTGGGCGCTATCGTCCCCTCACTTGTCACCGATAAAAGTGATCTCGCGGCGAATCCGCCGCAGAGACCACTTTTATCTTGTAGCCGACCGCCAGTCGAAAACGAGGATACCGGGGTTATGGCAGCTAGCTGCTGCCATAACAACAATATCCGTCCCCAAAAAGGGGACGTACATTGGCGTGCGGCGGTCGGCAAAGAGCTCCAGTCATTTTTGTGCTTATTAAAAGTCAGCAGCCACAAAAACTGTAGCTGCTGACTTTAAATAAACAGACACTCACCTGTCCCAGGATTCAGTGATGTGCTCACCCGAGCCGTCCCTTCCCTCTGTCCTCAGCATCTCACCTGTGGGCACCTAGCTGTGACAGTTTACAGTTTCACAGCTGGGTGCCCACTGCGCATGTGTGAGCCACGGTGCGCATTGTGAATGGTCCTGTAGTCTTCTGTGACATGTCCCAGATGACTGCGGGGAGGGAAGGGGAGAGGAGAATTTCTGGTCAGATCACCTAGGCCAGTGGTTCTCAACTCCTGTCCTCATGACCCACTAACAGGCCAGATTTTAAGTATTACCTTAGGGAGATGCAGACTAGAATACTGCAATCACTGAGCAGCAAATGATATCACCTGTGATGTATTTCAGTTATCTTGCAAACCTGGCCTGTTATTGGGTCCTGAGGACAGGAGTTGAGAACCACTGACCTAGGCGATCTGAGCAGAAGTGGGAGCAGGTCCCTGTCAAAACCAGATACCCCCAAAAAAATGCCATTTGGGGAAGGGGGGGAGGGCTTAAAGCAGAACTTCCTCTTTTGGGTGGAGCTTCACTTTAAGTAACACAATTTTTGTTCCTCACCCATCCTGCAATTGGACAGAGAAGGAGAAGCAGTAGACTGATGAGCCTTTTCCTCTGTCACGCTGCCCTTTCTTTTCAGCATACTCCTTGTTAGCACATGAATACTGCAGCACAAATGATTGAATCTTTGTGCCGCTTCTCCCTTCCACAGTTGGATCTCTGCTATACAAGGGATGGCAGCAAGCTCATGTCAAAAGGACTCCAAACAGTAAGGTTGCACATAAATATACAGTAATCTTTAATGTCCCCAGTGACCTATATTGCACAAGGGCAAGCAGACAACAGTTTAATTTCTCTATTGAATTTTGCACCTCCTAGTCATAGAGTCATCAGACAGGACTAAGCCCAGATAGTTGGGGCGGAGGGTGGAGTTCCCCTTACATTTGCCCTGTAAAATAAAGTTTTTTTAGGACATTACAAATGTACATATACAATGTGCAGCCTTACTGTTTGAAGTAATTTTCATTGTGGGAGATTTGCACCCATGTGGTGACATGGAGCAATGGAAGGGCTTGGGAGCAGTTCCAGGGGATATCAAGATTTACAAGAAACCGATACCAAGTGAAATTCAAATATATATACTGCTTACATTTAAGAAATACATTAGTAATGTATTAAGGAATAAATAGCTGTATTAAAGTGTCTTTTATATCTGCATGAAATGAAAGTGATTGTAAACAATCACCTTGCAAAATAACCCATTCAGTTTAAAATTGAAATAAAAGGCAAAACATTTGTGTATAGATATAAAAAAAATTATAAATAGATTTTTCCTTTTTTTGAAGTGATCACATTCCCTCTGCTCCCTCTGTTCACAGCTGCATAAGAGATGGTGGAAGGAGAAGCAGCAGGACACTGAGCTTCTGAGTGATAGGCCCTACAGGGAGGTGTGTGTCAGGACAAGTCTAATCATTGGATAAGAGCACACTAAGTTCCCAACAAAGCTAGAGAAGGAATAAGAAATTGTGGGGTTACAAGTATTTTAAGCTTTAACGCTTAACCATATATTGAGCATGCACAAACATTCAAAGTGCTACTTCTTGAATTCTACTGTCCCAACTTCAACACATTTGTGGTTAGCTCACCCAGGGGTCTGGGGACCTGAGTGAGGGACTAGTATAACACCTGTATGAGATCATTGGAATGCCAGGAGTGATGTGACAGACTCAAACATAACGAAAATGAGCCACTGACCCATTGTCACAACATCCAACATTACCTACTCACGTACAAAAGCTCTGAAACTTCTTCTTTAGTAGAGTCTGTTAAAAGGCATCAGATGCACCCAAAGAGTTGCATGCATAAGGTGATAGGTAAGCAATAAACCCTTTTTTCAGGGCTGTATTTGTTTGTTTTTGAGATGGCAACAGTGTCCAGTTTTCCTACAGATTTCTACAAACAGTTTATACAGAATTTCTGAATGTAATGTAGAAAAGTAATAAAAACAGTCTAATGTAGCTTTGATTAAATTGCATCCAAATAAGCATATGCTACATAAAACTATTTAAGTTTTGCACCTTCCTAATACCCACTTCTTTTCTTTTCTCTGTAGTCTACAACATTTAACAAAGAAAGAAAAGCACAGGATGTTTTTGATTCATTTGACCCAAGCTCTCCAACAGTTCTTCAAAGACAAATCAGTAACGTATTGTTTGTGTTGCATTTTTGAAAATGGTATATTGCAATTGGATCTTTGTTTATGTCTTATAACATCATCACCTGTAGCTTAAGGGCCATACCTGTAAAAATTAGTCATTTTTTTGTTTGTTTTGGATAGAATGAGGAAGGTTTGGAACCCTTGTTGGGTGCTTACTGACATCCTAGGCTCTAGGCCCCAACTGGAGATTTTGAAATGTGGGTGAGACTGGCAACACCAATGGACAGTCTGGTCTACTAGCGAGTCTTAGACCATTGGCACAGAATACATCTAAGTAATGAAATTGGTTACCAGTGGCAGACAGTCCAAATATTTTCAGCATGGGTTACCAAAAATTCCTGTAACTATGAGGCTAGTGGTATCTGTTACCTTGTGTAATTTCTACACGTCTTGGATGTCATCTAAATCTGTTCATACTGTAGATCTCAGATCATTCAGTAAGACAATTCAATGAACAATGACGACATGCAAAGCAGCATATAGTTAACTCCACTACAATAATATTTGTACTGGTTACTGCACTTAGATTGTTGGACTAAAGTAGTCTGTGTATATGTACAGGTTGAGGTAGGTACCTGTAAGCTCAGTACCCGTTGGCTCAATTCAAATGGACAGCTGGTGACCATACCGTCATCTGGCACATACACATGGCAGATCATTAAAGAGTCATGGTTGGTGCTATAGAGAGATCAGAATGAAGGAGCAAAGCAGCACAGTCAGATACAACTGGTGCCGCTTATCACGGGTAGGAACATTGGAATCTGGGGAAGAGGAGAAACACTAGGGATTTTTAGGGCAGATTATCACAAGATGAACAACAGAGTCTGGAGAAGGAGAGAAACAACAGATTTTGGCTCCTTATAAAACAGGAGGAACTATTGAATTTAGAGCTGGGGAGAAATGATAGCGATTGTGGCCAGGTCATCAGAGGTGGCATTTTAAGCAGGTTATCACAAGGAGGAACAATAGTAGTTGGAGAAGGGGAAAAACCAAAGGGATTTTAGACAGGTTATTACAGGGTGGAATAGGGGCAGCTAGGACAGGGGATAAATGATAAAAAGCGAGGCAAGGGAGGAACAATAAAGATTGAGTCAGGTTATTATAAAGAGGAAAAATAGAAGTTTGTATAGCAGGTTATCACAGGTAGAAAAATAGTGGTTGGGGCAGGTTATCACTGGAAGAAACAATAATGATTGGGACAGGGGAATAACAATAGATATGTTAACAGGGAGGCAGGGAAGCAGGGAAGAAGCAGTATACATTGTCTAAGGATATCAGAGAGAGAAACAATAACAGTAGAATCAGGGATAGAAACAATAGCGGTTGGGACAAGGGAGAAACAAAGATTGGGGGCAGGATAGACAGACAGAAAGGATATCATTGGGCTGGGGAGAAATGATAGATTCGAACTAGAACAGAGGAGGAACAATAGAGATTGCAGTGGGATATCGCAGGGAGGGACAAGGGCATTTAGCATCAGTGGTTAAGGCAACTCCCCAAAGTGGCTGGGATTTGACTATTACCAGCATGTTACCACCCCTTTCAGCAAATTGTTGAGCCAGTTCTTGCTTAAGGACCATATTTCTTATCAGGCAGTTGAGAGGGGGTGAATTTGTACACTGCTTCAGTGTTGTCAGACAAAAATGTACATCGAGAGACGTTTCCTCATAGTCCCATTGCAACAATGAGGTGCTTAGAGACAGCAGGTATGAGGCTTATGAAATATTACAAGATAAAGGGAACCCATGCATTTCATGCCACAACAGTGGCGATACCACTTTAAAGCAAGTCTCAATAGACTAACATCTTTCAGAATTGCTAGTACTCAGATGCTTCCAGTGTCATAGGTGCTCGGTCAGTCTCTGAAAAAAGGTGGAAACTCTGTCCTGTTTGTCCCTAGAAGGCTCTTCTGAACAAAGGACAAAGTCCTAATAGAAAGGGTACTCACATCGCTTTTAAGTCTTTCTGGTGCACTTAGAAGTCCTCCCACTTGCCCCCAAAGAGGATGCTCTTGCGTGACATATGCCTGTGCCTCGCAAATTGCCTGGTCTTACTCTCTTTTAAAATGGAAAAGACTGTCTCATTTCGTTGGAAAGCTAACCTTCTCCTTTGATGGGCAGCCATGGGGGCCCAAAACTCACATAATGGTAGCTGCCCCCTTTGCTTTCCTATCCAGGACTCCTTTGCTGTGACTCAACAAAATGGCTGCTGAAATCCTGCAAGTGTTCAATTAAAGCCCACAACAGGGGACGCAAGTCCTATGCTGCACTCCCTTTACAAAAGTTACTACACATATACATTATGGACATGTGGAGACATCAAGTGGCACACAGAACATTGTAGCAGAAAATTCTCTGAAGGAATTACACTGAGTCCTAACACCTTGCTACAGGCATACAGGCAGCTGGGGGAAGATTGGGATAGAGACTGGTGAAAGTTATCACAGGGAGGAAAAGTAGTGATTACTGATTAGCTGAGATGCTGTTTATTACACAGAGGAATAACACTCGTTAGGGCAAGCTTTTAAACATGCTCAGGCAATTATTTCAACTAATGTTGGTCATGTAGTGGTCATGTACAGGTTCCAGAGATATGAGCCAGATCCATAGCGGGATTTGACTTAAGACAGACAGATTTGAAGACTGTCATCATATCTATGTGTAGATATAAATGGCTGTAGTGTCCATACTGACAATCGAGTCTGTATTCTCTGAGTCATTGTTATTCCTAGCACTTAATAGGAATAAATGTTCTCAAACAAATAAATGATGCTTTTAAAATTAGTTTAACATTTTGCTCGTGAAATGGTTGGATGCCCTTACTAGCAAGTGAGCTGCGACAAAACAAAGTACATTTGTTCCTTGATAAAACAAAAGATTGCTTTATTTTGCAATTATTTGTGCCATTAGAAAGGCTAGGTGAGGTTAAAACTGAAGGGAACAATTCATCAGCCAGAACATTTAGAGACATTTGAAATGATGTGTTATAGAGCAGTAATACATTTTAAATGTATGTCTACATTCCTCAAAGTGGCAGAAGTAATACAGAGATTTGTAATTAATATAAAAGCTAGATATGTTTACAGGTGGTAGGATAGGTGTACAACTATGAAAAAAACACCTACTTGCATGTTCTGTAAAACAATACCAATACTTGTCTTCTGAAAACCAGAAGAAAAGTCTCACGAAAGCCATAGCTTCCACCTTTCTTAAATGATAAAGAGGGACACATTTCGGCACACTGTACGGCCCCAATTACACAGACCACAAGGATCTATTATGCAGAAAAAGACTGGCTAAACCTCACAAGTGCTTTTTTTGACCCTTATATTTACTTTTTAAAATACCAAATGCAGTAATGTAGAGGCTGGATAAACATTTTAATACAGCATAACATTTTTGGTAGTAAAATGGTACATTTTATATAGTGATGTACATATCAGACCAAAAATATATACTTTTTATCAACACTTCGGTCTGTCTGTTAAAAATCCATGAGGAGTTTTACTGTACTCCATGCACCAGGCGTTTCTTGTCTATCAGACCAAAAATAGAGACAACTGAGGCTGCATGGGGGACAGGGGGATTTGGCCTCAAAAGAGGGGTAGTTCCTTTAAATATGGCACAGTTGTGAGCTATGCATGAAAGGTCTTATCATTGTGTTTTTGGGATGGAGGAGGGTTGCTATCCAGGGCATTGTTATGGAGATTTACACTCTCTTCCTGTCCTGCTGGAAGAGACAGGAAGTGATGGGAACTCATCAACTACAACACAGATAAAAATATTTTTTTTTAATAGAATAGAGGAAGGCTAGAGCCACTGTCAGGTTTTGATTTCTGTCTGTGTCCCTGTTGCAGATTTCCCTTCACTATCTGCTTGAAGATACAACTGACAGCAGGACAGGAAGTGAAAGTTAAAGTGAAAGTAAATCTATTTAAGAGTCCGAATAGAAGTAAGCACCCGACTGGGGATTTAAAGTGATACTAAATTCTGTTATTTTTAACAAAAAAAGAAACGTTATACAGTGGTTTTGCGCAGAACAGCCAAGATCCTCCTCTTTTTTGACGTTCCTGGCCCCTCTCTCCTGATGAGTGCCCCCACAGCAAGCAGCTTGTTATTGGGGCCCACAAGCTGAGCCGCAGCTCCATGTGTCCATTCAGACATGGAGCCGCGGCCCAGCCCGCCCTCTCTCTCTCCTCATTGGCTCACAAACTTTGATTGACAGCAGCGGGCACTAATGGCGCTTCGCTGCCGTCTCAGCCAATGAGGAAGGAGAGTCCAGGACAGCCGAGTCTCCAGTGCAACATCGCTGGATCAAGATGGGGCTCAGGTAAGTCTTAGGGGGACTGAGGGGGGCAGCTGCACATAGAAGACTTTTTATCTGAATGCATAGAAACGCATTCAGATAAAAACCCTTCTGACTTTAAACCACTTTAACCTTTCTGTACTCTGTATATCAAACTATAAAACATGTTTTTGGCTTGACATACAGTACACTGAGTCAAGCTTTAATCAGTAATAGTAATATTTTGATCATTTCTGTGATATCTAAGAAGGTAGGATGTTTGCAATAAAATGTATGCCTGTGTAGTAAATGCAATTTTAGCTTGGCAGAGAACTGTTGCTGCAGTTCATTTTAGTTTGAAAATTTTACAATAACTCATTACCCATACGCTAGTAGGTTATGAAATGCAGTACTCCCAACATGGTCTGTATAATAAACAAAAAACTTGGGAGTACAGATGCAATAGTGTTACCTTCTTTATGGCCTAGTAAAAGAGGATAAAAACAGAAACCGCCTTAGGGAAATACCACTGGACCATCAGAGAGATAAATGGCAGAGAGGTGATTTCACTCACCCTTGTCTTATACTAAAATATAGTTTATCCGAGTAGAGCTGTAAAGCCTATGCAGTTAATTTTATGTTGCTTTATGTAAGATGTCACAAACCAGAGACCTTATTACTGATAAACCAAATTGTCAAAATAATTTCAAGATTACATTTAGTAACATCATATGTGTGCTGTCACAAATACTTTTAACTCTTTGCATTTAGATAAAGAAGAAATAAGGGAATAAAAAAAGTGAACACATTTAGATATCTCCAAATCAAAAATTTCTATACACCATTCCTAAAGGGGGATACACCATTATCCCAATTATCCATTTTTGAATCAAACTGTACAAAAGATCCATTTGCTAAAGGTACAATTTCATCACTTTATAATCAATTATATGGAGTAGCAAATCTTAATAGACCCTCTTACATTCAGAGGTGGGAGGAGGACCTGGGACGAACTTTAGAAGACACGGACTGGTCTAACATATGGCTCACATCTAAGTCATCTTCACCCAACATCTTAGCACTGGAGACAAATTATAAAGTCCTAACTCGCTGGTACCTTGTACCCGCTAGAGTGGCAAAATATTCACCTAATACCTCAGCTTTTTGTTTTCGAGGATGCCCAGAAATAGGCACACATTTACACATATGGTGGACGTGCCCAGTAATCCAAACCTTCTGGAAGGAAGTCTTCGTGATTGCATCTAAAATATTTAAAAAAATAATACAACCAGATCCATATTTAACTTTACTTAATCTAAAACCGGAATGGTTAACACTCTCTCAATTCAAACTTATGATCCAACTAATAACGGCTGCAAAACAAACAGTGGCCAAGGCATGGAAATCTCCTACATTGGTACTAGCAGAAACAATTCACAGAATGAATAATACAATGTCCCATGCTAAGATGGTAGCCATCGATCAAAATCAAATTCCAAAATTTGAAAAACTTTGGCATCCTTGGATAAAACAACAGTTCCTGTCAAACTTCAATGACTCTGTCCTGTTGCCATGGTAACAGATTAAATGACTTACAGAGACACCCATTCTAAGGCTTCAAAGAGAACTAAAAAGAATAATAAACTGACGAACGGGACAACCTTGTAGACCATACCTCTACCTTTCAACCCTTTTTCTTCTTTCTCTTTCCTTTTCTCCACCTTACGATTAAAGCTCATTATCAGAATGTATTTGACCTATATACACTCTACTTGTAAACAATATGTATAGTAGGTATAAATCATTTAAATACCTACAAAAGTAACTAAGTAAATGATATATATCTTTAATTTAGGTTTACGTGAACCCAATGTTTAATATTTGAAATTTCATGATATTTACCTATATAAACCCTACTGTAAAACAATGTGCTTACTTTATAGATCCTTGTAAACTTACTTTATGTATCTTTATAACATTGTATACTCAATAAACTTATTTTGACAAGGAAAAAAACACTCATTAGGGTAACTATTTTTTTAGCCGTAATTAAGATCAATTGCATAAATAAACTGTCTAATTAAAGTGTAATGGTGCATGTGTACAATAGGTAACCTCAAAAACCAGATTAATGACCTCCAAGAAGCCAATGAAAGCGCAGTATTGGAGTTATCAAAAGCTGATGAGGAGATCTGCCTGCAAAGAAAGGATCTAGCCAAGCTCAAAGCGGAATACCACCAAAAGTTAGAGGATTCTCAGGAACAAATAAAGATTCTTACAGAAAAGGTAATATATGACACTCTGAGATCTTATACCATTTATAAATATATACATACAAACCTAAATTAAGTCCTTTCTGCATCACACCCCCCTTTAGAATGGCACTTTAAGCATCTAAAATTTGAAAGCATGTTATAAACCAATTAGGCAGTGATTACTATAGTTATCTATTACCTTACTTTGATCACACTGCCTATTATTGCAATGCACGCCAACAGTTTGTGCTGCAGTGGCATTTATTTTAATTGGCACCCCAAGACATACACACACTACACTACAATGAATAGATGGGAGCCCCCTGTGCTTTCTGGTGCTTTGGGGGAAAAGGTGCAGTTGCATTATAAATTGTGAAGTGGTGCATCAACAGCCTATTCAAAATGAATAGGCTTCTCAAATACAACAAAAATTTAACACCCAAACTAATGTATTTTAATCCACAAACAATGTAAAAATAACAGTCATTTATGTCTGGCATAAAAATCAGAAAAGGAATCAACTGTCCAATTCAGCTTTTCCATTAAAATGATCACAAAAAAAAAAAAAGAAGCAAATGCTACTAGCACTGCAACTGACTAAAGCCTGGTACAGAGCTACTGTACTAACTATGCAAAGTTAGTATAGCCATCTCCCCTGCTGAGCTGTGTTCTGACAGGGGTACGATCCCCCCCGCCAGAACGCTCCAAATAGTACTCTCCTCCATTGGCTGAAAGCACTGATCAGGAGTCGGTCGGCTGCTGGTTTTCCAGCATGCACGTCCAACAGAAGCCGGGCGTTTTTTTTTTTTTACTGTACAAAATAAGGTGCGTTGGCATGGACCATAGGGTGAGTACATGGATTGAAAACTGGCTACAAGGGCGTGTTCAGAGGGTGGTGATAAATGGGGAGTACTCAGAATGGTCAGGGGTGGGTAGTGGGGTCCCCCAGGGGTCTGTGCTGGGACCAATCCTATTTAATTTGTTCATAAACGACCTGGAGGATGGGATAAACAGTTCCATCTCTGTATTTGCAGACGATACTAAGCTAAGCAGGGCAATAACTTCTCCGCAGGATGTGGAAATCTTGCAAAAAGACCTGAACAAATTAATGGGGTGGGCGACTACATGGCAAATGAGGTTCAATGTAGAAAAATGTAAAATAATGCATTTGGGTGGCAAAAATATGAATGCAATCTATACACTGGGGGGAGAACCTCTGGGGGAATCTAGGATGGAAAAGGACTTGGGGGTCCTAGTGGATGATAGGCTCAGCAATGGCATGCAATGCCAAGCTGCTGCTAATAAAGCAAACAGAATATTGGCATGCATTAAAAGGGGGATCAACTGCAGAGATAAAACGATAATTCTCCCGCTCTACAAGACTCTGGTCCGGCCGCACCTGGAGTATGCTGTCCAGTTCTGGGCACCAGTCCTCAGGAGGGACGTACTGGAAATGGAGCGAGTACAAAGAAGGGCAACAAAGCTAATAAAGGGTCTGGAGGATCTTAGTTATGAGGAAAGGTTGCGAGCACTGAACTTATTCTCTCTGGAGAAGAGACGCTTGAGAGGGGATATGATTTCAATTTACAAATACTGTACTGGTGACCCCACAATAGGGATAAAACTTTTTCGCAGAAGAGAGTTTAATAAGACTCGTGGCCACTCATTACAATTAGAAGAAAAGAGGTTTAACCTTAAACTATGTAGAGGGTTCTTTACTGTAAGAGCGGCAAGGATGTGGAATTCCCTTCCACAGGCGGTGGTCTCAGCGGGGAGCATTGATAGCTTCAAGAAACTATTAGATAATCACCTGAATGAACGCAATATAGAGGGATATGTAATGTAATACTGACACATAATCACACACATAGGTTGGACTTGATGGACTTGTGTCTTTTTTCAACCTCACCTACTATGTAACTATGTAACTTTGCACCAGACTATCCCTGATTGATCCTGAATGTCTAAAGGTAATCTCCGAGTTGGCCCCTAGGTAATTGTTGAGTATTGGGTCAGCTGAAAGTAAATGTCAATGTTTCTGCATGATTTGACGCATGTGTTCATGATGTTGGTCTGAATAAGTAGTTATGAATCTAACAGCGTTGGAGTCCTTTTTCTTGGGTTTTGAGAACAGGAGTGAATCTAGAGTTGCCACCTCATCCCTTTAAACCCGAACACATATGAATTACACAGGTTCTGAGGCTAATTAAATGCAGATAAGGCCCCAAGTGAGTTTAATTACCACCTTAATCAGCCACAGAACCTGTGTAATTCATATATGTTCGGGTTTAAAAGGGATGAGGTGGCAACCATAAGTGCATCCCTAGACTTGCCCTGTGCTTTTTTAAGGCAGGATCTACCGTAACCCCTAGCCAGTAGCCCATTTTAAAAAAGGTTAGTCGCATGCCTAAAA
Source organism: Aquarana catesbeiana (assembly GCF_042186555.1). NCBI lineage: Eukaryota > Metazoa > Chordata > Amphibia > Anura > Ranidae > Aquarana > Aquarana catesbeiana. The sequence goes on from NC_133325.1 coordinate 328,743,753, forward strand.
GCATCTTCACCTGAGAAATTCCTCCTAAGACGTAAATACTGGCTAAAGGGGATACTATGTACTAACGAGTGCGGATGTGCGCTGGACGCATGCAGAATAGTATTCCCTGCTGTGGGCTTATTGTATAGCGATCTACCGATTGTACCATCAGACTCAATACTCAAAGTAATGTCAAGGCATGCAATGCTGCTCTCATTGGACTCCATGATGAACTTGAGATTGTAATTGCTTGTGTCCAGCATTGACATAAAATGATGCAGGGCTTCATTTGATCCTGCCCATAACATGAATGCGTCATCAATATATATAAACCAACATAATACATCAGAAAGGCGATCAAAGTACTTATTGGAAAAAAGGTCCCGATCGCAACCCCCCCCCCCAGGTATAGGTTGGCATAGGAGGGAGCACAACAAGTGCCCATAGCCACCCCCTGTACCTGGAGGAAGTAGGGCTTGTCAAAAGAAAAATACATTTTTTGTAAGGATATAAGACAGAAGAAAGAAAAACAAATTTGTTAGTCCATCTGATTTTGGTTCCCTTTCCCTAAGAAATGTGGATATTACCTCTAAACCGCACTGGTGAGGGACTGAGGAATATAGAGCCTCAATATCAATGGCCACAAGGAAACATCCTTGTGGTACATAGAGACCATCCAGGTTTTTTTAGAAGGTCCGAAGTATCCTTTATATGTGAGGGCAATGCGAATACATGTGGGCGGAGGTATTAATCCACAAATCTACTTGCTCATTCTGTTTTTGAACCCACTCCCGAGATAATTGGTCACCTATGAGGATTGATGAGATTTTTATGTGTTTTTAGAAGAGAGTAGAAAGTAGAAGTTCTGGGAAATGGGACTTGGATCCCTTCAAAAATGTCCTTAGTGATTAAAACCATCGGCATGGGCGGACTGTATAATATCTTTATATTCCTGGTTGAATTTCATGATGTTCTCCTCAGATATAAGTTGATGCTATGATCTATTCTTTAGGATATCCCAGCACATATTTCTGTATTGCAATTCATCAATGATTACTACATTACCACCCTTGTCCAAGGGTTTAATCATTATATGAGGGTTCTTGCTAAGGTTGTCCAGTGCAATCCTTTGAGTCTGATTCAAATTCACATTAGTAGATCAGAGGAAGACAGTGTTCTCAATCTCCTGTGTAGTTTGGGTCAAAAACACCCAAATATTAGAGTTAGTATGTAAAAGGTGGAAATTTGGTGGATTTCTTTTTTATCGCATTGCCCAATAACTTAACCTCATCCTGATATTGGGACACCTGGAGCTGGAGACCAGAGGTATCACTAGATACATCCGAGTCTTCTTGTGTTTCTGATGCCTCATTTTCCTGTAAAAGTAGAACCAATTTTTTTTAGTGCTCTAAACTCAGGGACTGTAAAGTTTTTCCAAATTTCCTGGTTGGAGATTTCTACTACTGTCCATTGTGCCTCTAAAGTACGACCTTGGGCTATTCCATGCCAAATTTTTTTCTTTTGTTGTACAAAAAATGCATAGGTGTGAAGATGCAAATGTGTGGATGCAACCCAATTCTTCGCCATAACAAAGTCAAACATTTTTTTCAATTGACTGGGAATTTTACCATTTACCAAGTTTTTAGTGTTGTTGATCTCTCCGTAGTGGAGATTTCTCCACACTTTGTCCTAGTGACAGATCCTGTATAACAGGAAGTGAGAGACAATCTCGACAATCTCGCTAATAGGAATACAGAAAGCAAAAATAAAGATTTTTTAAATTAGAGACGGAAAAGTGTTATGCCACGTACACACGACCGGTTTTGTAGTCGGAATAAACTCCGAAGGTGTCTGCGGCAGAATTCCATTCAAGCGGTCTTGCCTACACGCGGTCAAACCAAAGTCCGACCGCCAAGAACGCGGTGACGTACAACACTTACGACGGGACTAGAGAAAGGAAGTTCAATAGCCAGTAGTCAATAGCTTCCGTCTCGTACTTGCTTCAGAGCATGCGTCATTTTTGGTCCGTCGGAACAGCATACAGACGAGCGGTTTTCCTGATAGGAATTGATTCCGTCGGAAATATTTAGAACATGTTCCATTTCTAGGTCCATCAGAATTTTCGAAAAGAAAAGTCCGTTGAGGCATACACATGATCGGAATAGAGGATGAAAAGCTTCCGTCTGACTTTTTCTGTCGGTCATTCCGCTTGTATGTACGCGGCTTTAGAATTTCTGTCAGGTTGCTATTACTGTCAATGTCTTATTGGGAAGATTTCTCTCCACATGTTGACTGGGCGATTGATATAGAACAGAACAGGGGAGAGGAAAAATTATACCAACAGGAATACAAACAGCATTTGAATTTTGATATGTTTCTAGTCCTTAATCACTGTATCTAAAAGTATTTGGCTGGAGTTGGTTAACCAGTAATTTAACCACTCAACAACCGGCCCATAGCCGAATGACGGCTACAGGGCGGTTCGATAACTCTGGGAGGGCGTACTATGACATCCTCCCAGAATCGAGCTCCTGCGCGACCCCCTGGGGCGCGCACACGGGAGCATCCGTGACTGCCGGGTCCGCATCATGGATCACAGTAAATGGTCGCTGACAGTGGCCGTTTACCACGTGAGCGATTACATGTAAACAAACTGGCGTGATATCCGGTTTCTTTCTCCCCTCTCCATCCAGTGTGAGTGGAGAGGGGAGAGATTGGATGCAGCAGCGCTGTGGGCTGGATGTGTAGTGCCCACAGCGCTGCTCCGTGACAAATCCATCTGTATAAGCCATCCACGCTCATCCATCCCGCCCGCCATCCACCCATGCTCAGCCATCCCGCCATTCATACTCATCCATCCCTCTGTTATACTTATCCACCCATCCATGCTCAGCCATCCAAGCCATACTTGGCGATACCCAGCCATACTCAGCCTCTGTATGTGGCCAGGCTGTGGAAGTCTCCCACGTGGTATCGCCGTACTCAGGAGGAGTAGGAAAATCTATTTTGGGGTGTAAATTTTTGGTATATACATGCTATGTGTTAGAAATATTGTATAAATGGACAACTTTGTGTTTAAAAAAAAAAAAAAAAAAAAAAGCGTTTTCATTTTCTTTCCACATTTTCCAAAAATTTGTAGAAAAAAATGACATGTTCAAAAGACTCATTGTGCCTCATAGATTATATGTTGGGGTGTTTACTTTCCAAAATTGTGTCATTTTTGGGGCGTTTTCATTGTTCTGGTTCTCCAGGGCCTTCAAAAGTGTAATAGGTAGTCAGGAAATTAGGTAATTTATGCTCCAAAACACCTGATGATGCTCCCTGCATGTTTGGCCTCTGTATGTGGCCATGCTGTGTAAAAGTCTCACACATGTGGTATTGCCGTACTCGGGAGGAATAGCAGAATGTGTTTTGGGGTGTAATTTGTGGTATGCATATGCTGTGTGTGAGAAAGAACCTGCTGATATGACAATTTTGTGAAAAAAAAAAAGAAAAAAAAAATCTTGATTTTGCAAAGAATTGTGGGAAAAAAAATGACAACTTCAAAAAACTCACCATGCCCCTTTCTAAATACCTTGGAATGTCTACTTTCCAAAAAGGGGTCCTTTGGGGGGTATTTGTACTTTCCTGGCATGTTAGGGTCTCAAGAAATGAGTCAGTACTTCAGGTGTGATCAATTTTCAGAGACTGGCACCATAGCTTGTGGACTCTATAACTTTCACAAATACCAAATATATACCAATTTTGGGCAAAATTTATAAAGAAAAATTACTAATTTGCAAAATGTTATAACAAACGAAGAAAAATGAATTTTTTTTACAGAATTTTCAGTCTTTTTTCTTTTATAGTGCAAAAAATTTAAAAAAAACCCAGCTGTGATTAAATACCACCAAAAGAATTTGTGGGAATTTATGGGTACAGTGTTGCATAACTGAGAAATTGTGATTCAAAATGTGAGAGCACCGAAATCTGAAAATTGGTCTGATTAGGAAGGGGGTTTAAGTGGGCACTTTTAGGTCTCAACCTTGACCTAAAACCTAACCATTACTTAAAATAAGACTATGGTCAAAAAGAAAATGACACATAGGATGCAGTCTCTCGGTAGTAATGACCGTATTTATTTTTCATCCAAGCATCCTGTAACATCGTTTTATTAGGTTTTGATATCGGCAGTAGATCCATGTTTTCAACTTTCTTCCATTACAGCAGCATTTAAGTCATATGAAATAAAACTGACAGTTGTAAGCACCCCCAGAGGTGGTATAATTTGTCTCAACCCCTGTAATGGATATTTTCAATGGGCAGCTTGGTCTGCATGTAAATATGGAAAAAAAACATAGTAGAGACATGTAAAATAAAAAAGAAACTAAAGTTACTAAATAATGTCATTAGAAGTATTAACAACATACAGGGGTTGATTTATTAAAACTGAAGATTGCAAAATCTGATGCAACTGTGCATGGTAGCGAATCAGATCTAACTTCAGCTTGTTCAATTAAGCTTTGACAAAAATCTGAAAGCTGAGTGGCTTCTATGCAGAGCTGCACCAGATTTTTGACTCTCCAGTAGTAAATCAACCTTACAGTAAGCAAACAATATTTGTCACAATAGTGTTTTTTTAGTACAGGTATAGCTAATGGCAAAGCATTTTTATATATTTGGATAGAGTTGACAGGTGTAAGAACCCCTGTTGACTTTTTACTGCAGTTGGTATCCTCATTAGGGAGATTGCCTTATTGTCCTGATCACAGACATCACCAGGAATAAAAGTGATGGGCAAATGCTAAATTGCCACCATAACAAAATTAAAAATCTTCCAATGAGGGGCATATATTAATGTGCAAAGGGGGATTTCCCTCATATTGTAAAGATATCCTCACTTCCTGCAAAGTTTCAGACAGGAAGTGAAGGAAAGTCTCCCTAATGAGCCAGATGGCAAAAAAGACAATGGTTTTAACTCTAGGCTTTAATAAATATACTTTAACCATTCTAATGCTAGAGCAAATGTAAGCGTTTACCCTCCTGGTACCAGTCCTATGCTGAGATGTATGTGTGCCAAAACGTAATATCTATCAGGTGAGTATTCGTTTTACAGTTTATGTATGTACATATATATCTATTGTTTAAGCTGGATTTGCATTGTATTATATATTTAAAGTGGTTGCATGTGTCAATCATAAGGATACATCTTTATGGACAACTTTAGATTATACCAAGAGTGATATAGTCCAGGTATTGGTTGTGAATACATTTAAATGTTTGAGATAAATGCTATGGTTTAAGTATATGTATGTGTTTTTTCTGTAAAGGATAACTTTATTTAGGATAAAATTTTCCCTAAATATAAGCAATGTGTTATATATACTAAAATTAAATTTGTATTTTTTTTAAAAAATGGGCAGAAAGCAGAAATGAGCAGTTCCGATTACATGTATACACATTATTAAAATATTGAGGAAAGAACAATGTCTCATTCTGTCTCCCATTCCAGTTCTGCTTTCATTCCTGCTCAATAGGATAGCTAAAATTAAAGTCATTAAGGCCATGTGAAATTAGAGACTTACTGTGGATAACTGTTCTTGTTTTACCGGATAATGTCTATACATAGCATTCAATGTGTATGGACAAAGTGTATCAGCAGAGGCAGTATTTGGAACAAGAGCTGCAAGAAAGCGGGTGGAATGGTTATATAACCCTACTTGCCCACAGGAGCAATTATATTAGATTATCTCAGCTCTAGCAATTGGGGCCACTAACATTATGTACTGTAACTGTTAAATTTCTTTGGTAGAAGAAGGGGCGCAGCCTTCGAGTATTTTTGTATTTCCTTACTAAGGGACATAACAAGGAGAGGACAGTTCAGGTACAAATAAAATAAATTTTTTACACATGTACACATAAGGGTTCAAAGAAGCAGGCTGTGACAAAAATTCTATACTCTTCAACAGAGAGATTACTTACTAAATTGCCACACCTGGGTCCAGGTGGGTAGCACGTGCAGCATAATTTTATTCATCAATGGTACAGAAATGACTCCTAAAGAGCAAGCTCCTGGAATTTTTAATCCTATCCCTTATTTGACACAGGAGGGACTCACCTCAGCATAGTTACAGAGTTAGTCAGGTTTAAAAAAGACACAAGTCCATCTAGTTCAACCAAAAAAAAAAAAAAAATACAATCCCAATTTGCTACAGCAGGGGAAAAAAATCCTTCCTGATCCCCTGAGAGGCAATCTGATTTTCCCTGGATCAACTTTACCTATAAATGTTAGTACCCAGTTATATTATGTACTTTTAGGAAAGAATCCAGGCCTTTTTTAAAGCAATCTACCGAGCTTGCCAGAACCATCTCTGGAGGGAGTCTATTCCACATTTTCACAGCTCTTACTGTGAAGAAACCTTTCCATATTTGGAGATGAAATCTTTTTTCCTCTAGACATAAAAGAGTGCCCCCTTGTCCTTTGTGATGATCTTAAAGTGAATAACTCAACACCAAGTTCACTATATGGACCCCTTATATATTTGATCATATATATCACCCCTTAATCTCCTCTTCTCAAGAGGGAATAGATTCAGTTCCTCTAATCTTTCCTCATAGGGGAAGCTCCTCCATGCCTCTTATCAGTTTGGTTACGCTTCTTTGCACTCTCCAGTTCCCCAATATTCTTTTTGAGAGCGCAAAACTGCATATTCCAGAGGAGGTCTTATTATGATTTGTACAGGGGCAAAATGATATCTCTCTCTCTCTGGAGTCCATACCACTCTTAATACAAGAAAGGACTTTTCTCGCTTTGGAAACTGCAGCTTACCATTGCTTGCCATTATTGAGCTTATGATCTACCAAAACCCCCAGATCCTTCTCCACTATTGATTCCCCCAGTTGTATTCCCCCTAGTATGTATGATGTATGCATATGCTTAGGCCCCAAGTGCATAACTTTACATTTATCAACATTAAACCTCATTTGCCACTTAGTTGCCCAATTAGACAGTGCATGGAGGTCGGCTTGCAAATTAGAGACATCCTGTAATGACATTATTCCACTACATAGCTTAGTGTCATCTGCAAAGACCGAAAAGGTACTTTTAATCCCAGACCCTATATCATTTATAAAGATATATATCTGACAAATTTCTCTCCAGCTGGTTCCTGTATTCCAAAGAGATTACTATTCATCCTTGGTTAAACTCAACCAAGCTGGACCAATAACACAGCACTAGTTGACTACAACTAACAAGCGGCCCACAGCAAACAGAAAAGCCCTTTCTGGAGCAGGTGCATTAGTGGGTACCAAAAACCTGCAGGATTTTGCAGTTGTTTGTTTAATAGATTATCACCGATTGTCTGAGGCATCCCAAATGCTTGAAGAACATGCAAACAGTAGCTATCACACATAGAGGGTTGTGGGTTGCAAAGAATGGGTTTGCAATTGAAACAGCTTCAGCAGAGAACGCATGTCCACAGTGATCTTCATATTGTTTCAGAATCAAGAAATTAGACTATGTAGAGGAAAAGCAGAGACAATATACAGTAATCCTGAAACACTTCGGCTTTTTAATCACTCCAGTTATTTCAAGTGGAGGCAATGTTTGGAATGAGTTTGAAGTAAATGAATTGCCAGTGGCCACACAATGCCACAGAAGTGACAGCTTGAAAATGAGCGGCTTCTCAACTTCTAGCACGTGTGCTGTCCAGTTTACTGTTATTACAAGGCTAAGTAATGAGTGGTTGGCAGACTGTTCAGCAGAATGTTCACTGCTTACTTCAATTGTCAATGAGGTTCTCAGCCTAATGGGGCGTACACACGGTCGGACTTTTCAGCTACAAAAGTCCGACAGCCTGTCCGACAGACTTTCGACGGACTTTCGACGGACTTGCGGCGGACTTTCTAACGAACAGACTTGCCTACACACGATCACACAAAAGTCCATCGAATTCTTACGTGATGACGTACACCGGACTAAAATAAGGAAGTTGATAGCCAGTAGCCAATAGCTGCCCTAGCGTGGGTTTTTGTCCGTCAGACTAGCATACAGACGAGCGGATTTTTCGACCGGACTCGAGTCCGTCGGAAAGATTTGAAGCATGTTTCAAATCTAAAGTCCGTCGGATTTGAGGCTGAAAAAGTCCGTTGAAAGTCCGGAGAAGCCCACACACGATCGGATTACCAGCCAGCTTTAGTCCGTCAGCGTCCGTTGGACTTTTGTAGACGAAAAGTCCGACCGTGTGTACGCGGCATTACAGTTCAGTCATGAGAAATGTATATCAGTAATATTCCTACCAGGGAGCTTCTTCAACCGAAACCAAAGGGATGAATATTGATTCTATATTAAGTTAGTGTTAAATCTCTGATCAGATCAGATTTCTGATTTGGTAATTTATACAACGTTTTTCTTTTCATTAAAGATCACTCTGGCATCATCTAGATTACCTCAACCAGAGAAATACCAAGAGGGCCTTCAGAAGGAAATTATCCAGTTAAGAGGTGAATGCAGAAGACTGAGGACAGAGAGTCATCTTATAGTTGAAGAAAACTACAGGCTTAAAGAGGACTTATGGGATCTTAGAATGCAGCAGGATAGTTTGCTCACAAGAGATGAGCAAAACTTTAAGAGTAAGTAGAATCAAATGAATGTATATTCCTGTCCTGAAAATAAAATTGGATTGACACATTAAAGTGTAACTCCACTTTTGATGAGAAAAAACATTCCCCTCTAGGTAATCTGTGTGAATTGCAAGGATTTTAACAAAAGTTTGCTGCAGATTCCAGTTTTGAAGTTATTTCCTGAAGAAATCACTGTTTGTTCTTCTGTGTCCGTGTGTACAGTGAGTCTAATGGGAGCGGTTTCATTATTATCAGACAGCTTCTGCAGAATCAGGGCTCTGAGGGATTTTTTTATTTGCAATTTTTTTTTCCCATGAAAATGGAGTTACCCTAAGTAATGAAGTTCCACTTTATTAGCGATATGGGATAGGTCTTTCATACAAATGATCTATATTTAATTTGTAGAACAATGTCTAAAATATATTGTCTAACTCAGGGATCCTCAAACTATGGCCCTCCAGCTGTTGCGGAACTACATATCCCATGAGGCATTGTAAAACTCTGACATTCACAGACATGACTAGGCATGATGGGAATTGTAGTTCCTGAACAGCTGGAGGGCCATAGTTTGAAGACCCATGGTCTAACTAGACAAAATAGTGCTGGTCTTCTAGCCAGTGTTACATTTTTTTTCCTGGTTTGCTTGTTCTGAAGTGCTCTGCACAATCACCGAAGAAAATACTCACTGTACAATTCTGCATATGCTATAACCTCTCATTATCATGTATGAAAATGTCAAGCCTTGCATCCTGAACTATTAAAACTTTTTTTTTATACACATCTTACATAGTCAAGGGCTGCTGTAATGCAGCAAAATTTTATGTATAATTTGCTCCACAAAGCCATGCTTCTTTTTTCCCCAGACATGCTGGCAGGTACAGAGATTTGTAGCTTCATTTGCCCTATTCTCGAATTTAGTTTTATGGATAACTGGTTATAGGCATGCACTACAAATACTGTTTGGAATATCCTGCTATGATTTTCAGTAATTATTGCCAAGTTTTCTCCCTTTATTGTGTTTAAGAATGCCAGGGTAGATTGTAAATACTGTAATATCACCAAGGCAGTTTTACAATTTACAAAAATGTATATTAAACCATACCATATCAGCAATTGCTACCAGTAATTATTAAGGATACATTTTATTTATATAGGTGAATGGGTTCCAAACAATAAATGGACCAGCTCTTATGATAAGAAACTTCAGGGCGACAGCTGGAGCTCAGAAGAGAATAGGTATGTTTAATATTTAAGCATGTCTGTAGTAGTAGCAAATAAACAAACAACCTTGTATGTAAGGTGTGTGAGCCAAAAAAATAATAATTCACTATGCCCACTGCAGCCATAATGTTTCTGACATGAAACTACTGCTGACTAGGGATAGTCCCGATGTTCACCTGTTCGCTCAATAGCGAACAATTTGGGGTGTTCGCGGCAAATTTGAAAGCCGCGGAACACCCTTTAAAAGTCTATGGGAGAAATCAAAAGTGCTAATTTTAAAGGCTTATATGCATGGTATTGCCATAAAAAGTGTTTGGGGACCTGGGTCCTGTCCCAGGGGACATGTATCAATGCAAAAAAAAAAAGTTTTAAAAACGGCCTTTTTTCAGGAGCAGTGATTTTAATAATGCTTAAAGTATGCCTGTAAACTGACACGTTTCCTGTGATTACAACAGTCCGAGAGCAAAATGACAATTCTAAAGGAAAAAAAAAGTCATTTAAAAGTACTCACGGCTATAATGAATTGTCGGTCCTGACTCCCGGCAATACACAAAAAATCACTGATAAAAACGTCATGGGATTCCCCCACAGGGGAACCCCGAACCACAAAAAATAAGTGTGGGGGTCCCCCCAAATTCCATACCAGGCCCTTCAGGTAGAGCCCCAAGGACCAGCATGCAAAGGGCCGCAACAGGCCCCTGGACCAGAGTTTGGAGACCACTGCTGTAAATGATAGAAGGGTTTAGTTCCTTTTTAACGGGCTGTGAAGCATAGTGCAAAAAAATGCACACATATAAGTGCTCAGCCCCAAACGTTTTGAACTTAGAAGGTTAAAAATAAGGGGCACAGAAGTCAGTGTTGCATATTTTATTTATAAGAAGCAGTAAAATTCTGCAGAATTTATAGAGCATATAGACATTGCATATCAGCCCTACCCCCGACAGAGCAGTTTATGGTGCTAGTCAAACAAAAACAAAATATTTTTCGGGACACCGATTAAACTACCAACCTATTTCTGGAAAGAAATCAGAGCAACCACGGAAAATCCACACATGGACTCCATGCACGCAGTGGCAATGGTGAGAATCAAGATTAGGAAGCAAGACTTGACACTTCAACTTTCAATTTTAGCTTCAGACATTGTATAGCCTTAAAGTGGATGTAAACCCAATGTCATCCTTTCTAAACTACTGCCATAGGGGTTATCTATAAGGATATACATGCCTCCTGCATGTATCTTTACCTGTCAAATGTCTCCCCTCTGTCTGTTATGAGACCCAAAAAACTGCAGATTCTGTGAGTGGGTCTGTTGTCTGGAGCTCAGTGGGTGGAGTCGTGATGTCAGTAGACTTCCCGCCCACCTCTACACTCCCCTTGTCAATATGCATTTTCTCCTGTGTATTTCTTACACTGAACTTCTGCTATGATCTCTAACATCCAGTGAAAAGACAGGAAAGTAACCACATGACTTCAGCATGCCAAATCATGCTGAGGTGTGGAACAGCCAATCCTTCCAGAGCTGCTGAAGTAAGGATTAGGGGTGGGAATGAAAAAATAATGCATGTCTTAGGCTAGTGCACGAGATGTAAATCACCTGTCATTCACAGCAAGGGGAGGGTTTGACAAAGTTTTTCTCTGTTTGTCAAGTTTTATCTCACTGAACAATAGCGGATTGCTCAGAGCTGGATTAACTCTTTCTGGCAAGACTGGGCTGAAATGATAGGAAATCTTATACTCTACATTATGACATAAAAAAAAAAAAAAAAAATTCGGGTTTACATCCACTTTAAACTGAATGTCTAATATTTGCTCATTTTGGTCTGATAAATATATAGTTGGAAGCATTTTGTTATATCATTTACATAAGTGAAAAAAAAAAATCAAAACAGTTGATCTCGTCAGAAATTCTGAAGAGTCTTGCGTCCTTGCACACTTCCTGTGTTATCTCAAAGAGTCCTCCTAGTTCTTACCTTGGACCACAGAATAATTACACTTAATGTTGTAGATATCTAAGCGGGAGAGCAGTTGGGTAGTTTAGCAAAAGACATTGGCAGGGCTGACACCACTCAGCCCTCAAAAATGCTTTGTATTGTCTATTTCAACTAGGTTTAATAGCGAAGTGCATTTATGGCAGATCAACAGCTATATTTCTGTACTTATTTATTTCAGGTACTTATATAGCGCCGTCAATTTACGCAGCGCTTTACATCGTACATTCACATCAGTCCCTACCCTCAAGGAGCTTACAATCTAAGGTCCCTAACACACATTCATATATACTAGGGACAATTTAGACAGGATCCAATTAACCTACCAGCATGTCTTTGGAGTGTGGGAGGAAACCGGAGTACCGGGAGGAAACCCACGCAGGCACAGGGAGAACATGCAAACTCCAGGCAGGTAGTGTCGTGGTTGGGATTCGAACCAGCGACCCTTCTTACTGCTAGGCCACTTGCAGCGTATTTCAGGATAAAACACAGGGAAATGTGCATGTATTGCATATTTATTTATCTTAATCTGTATGTCAAAGCAAATGTATAAATATTGTTTTCTTTTCATCATTTCAAGAACACTTGTAAAGTGTTTAACCACTTCAGCCCTGGAAGATTTGGCAGCTCAATGACCGGAGGACTTTTTACAATTTGGCACTGCGCTGCTTTAACTGGTATTTGCGCGGCCATGCAATGTTGTACCCAAACGAAATTTGTGTCATTTTTTTCCCCCAAATAGAGCTTTCTTTTGATGGTATTTGATTGCTTCTGCAATTTTTTTTTTTTTTGCAATATAAACGGAAAAAGACCGAAAATTTTGAAAAAAAAAATAGGATTTTTAAAACAGCTTACCTGTAAAATCCTTTTCTTGGAGTACATCATAGGTCACAGAGCCTCAAGTAATTACTTGGTGGGTTATGGGCCTACCTTCAGGTGTGGACACTGGTATAACCAATACAGGAAGTTGACTCCCCTATATAACCCCTCCTCCTTCCAGGAGTCCTCAGTTTTTGTAGCCAAGCAATATAAGCAATATACTCTCACCCCATAAAACAGAGGGGCGGGAGCTCTGTGTCCTATGATGTACTCCAAGAAAAGAATTTTACAGGTAAGCTGTTTTAAAAATCCTATTTTCTTTATCGTATATCATAGGACACAGGGCCTCAAGTAATTACTTGGTGGGATGTCCCATAGCAATGCTACTTGAGGGGAGGGAGACACAACCCATAGGGTACCCCCAGACCTTGAGGAATTATACTGCTGCCTGCAGCACACTGCGCCCGAAGGCGATATCCTCATTCCATCTTGCATCTACTTGATAAAATTTTGTAAAAGTATGCACTGAAGACCAAGTCACGGCCTTGCAGATCTGAGACATGGAGGCCTGGTGACGCACTGCCCAAGAAGAACCAACCGCTCTGGCAGAGTGCGCCTTAACTTGAAAAGGGGGAATCTTTCCCTTTAAATCATAAGTTTGAATTATAACCTGCCAAATTCACTTAGCCACAGTGGATTTTGGCGCTGCCTGTCCTTTTTTAGGACCCGCTGGCAGAATAAATAAGACATCAGTCTTACGAATCTGAGCAGTTTTCTTTAAATAGATCTTCACTGCTCTCACCACATCAAGACAATGTAGTGACTTTTCTTCTTTGGAACATGGTTTTGGAAAAAACAATGTCAGGACAATATCTTCATTCATTTGAAAGCCTGAAACCACTTTTGGCAAAAAGCCTGGACGAGGGCATAACACCACTCTGTCCTCATGAATAACCAACATGGTTTTGGAAAAAACGGCAGGACAATATCTTGTTCAGGTGGAAACCTGAGACCACTTTTGGTAAAAAACCTGGACGAGGGCCCAACACCACTCTGTCCTCATGAATAACCAAATATGGCTCTTTACAGGAAAGAGCAGCCAATTCTGAAACCCTCCTTGCTGAGGATATAGCAACCAAAAATATCAGCTTCCTAGTCAGAAGAACTAAGGGAACATGCTGTAATGGTTCGAATGGCGGTTTTTGTAACACTGACAAAACTAAATTCAAGTCCCAAGGGCTTAAGGGTGATTTAACTGGCGGATTAATCAGCATCACTCCTCGCATGAAACCCTGGACTAAAGAATGCGTAGCAAATGGTCTTTGAAATAAAATTGATAAGGCTGAGACTTGGCCCTTAATATTACTCAGGGCCAACTTCTTCAGAATGTGGGTCTCAATAGCCAGGCCATTAAATTTCAGCATTCGTTAAGTAGGATGGAATATCGGCCCCTGTGAGAGCAGGTCTTGCCTTTGTGGAAGGGACCACAGATCCCCCACTGCCATCTTTACGACTTCTGCATACCATGACCTTCTGGGCCATGCTGGCGCTGCCAGAATTACCGGTTTTCTTTCCAGCTTGATCCTGCAAAGAAGTCGAGGCAGCAACTGAATAGGAGGAAATGCATAGATCAGTAAAAGCTGATCCCACAGTATCACCAACGCATCTGTTCTGCATGCGAATGGATCCCTTGTTGTGGACACAAAGTTGACTAACTTTGTTGCACTGGATGCTAGAAGATCTACATCCGGAGTCCCCCATCCTTGACAAATAGCCCGAAACATGTCAGGGTGAATAGACCATTCTCCTGGGAATAATCTGCTGGCGGCACAAGTAGTGCGCGTGCCAATTCTCCATTCCCGGAATGAAGACGGCCGATGGGCACGGAATATTTCTTTCTGCCCAAGTTAGAATATGGTTCACTTCTCACTGCACTGAGATTCTTGGTGCCCCTTTTGGAGATTGATATAGGCCACAGCTGTGGCATTGACGGATTGGATCCTGTCGGGACAAGCTCTTAACCTGGAAGTCCAGGCTTTTAGAGCCAGACGCACTGCCCGAATCTCTAGGATGTTGATGGGCAAGGCTCTTTCAGTTCTTGAACACTTGTCTTCTCTGTCATTACCACTTTCCAGAAAAGTGGAAAGTGGTAACATTCTTTAGTAACCACCAATTAAGGCTTTGGGACACCCTTGGGGACAAGTCCAAAGCTTGGATCGTTTTGTTCCAAGAAAATAGAATACTGTTTTGTAACAGACTCGACTGGAACTGGGCAAAGGGAACTGCTTCGAATGAAGCCACCATCCTGTCTAACAACCTCATGCAAAGGTGAATGGAGGGACCTCCTTTTGACCTGACCATCCGCACCAACTCTTTTATAGAGTGGTGTTTTTTTTTTGTTTTTGTTTTTTTTCTGGGCAAGAAGACCCTTTTTCTGGGCTGTATCTATGATCAGACCCAAAATACTGCAGCCCTCTTTTAGCGATTTTAATGGAGACTTTACTAGGTTGAGACTGCAACCCAGACCTTTCCAGGTAACTGGTTGTAATGCGTACACCTTACTCTGAACAGCGATTGGTCTATTAGCAATAGATCGTCTAGGCATGCCAAGACTGTTTAAGCCCTGTGCCCTTGACCTGGCTACAGGTGGGGCTAGCACCTTTGTGAACACTCGAGGTGCTGTAGCTAGCCCGAAGAGCAAGGCTATAAACAGAAATGCTGCTGTTTTACTTCAAACCGCAGAAACCTTTGGTGAGCGGGAAATATATGGACATGCAGATATGCATCTCTGATGCCGATAGGCGACAGAAGTTTTCCTCCTTGCAGGATAGAAACTACTGACTTGATTGACTCCATAGAAAGGAGCGGATCTTCAGGAACTGATTTAGATTCTTTTAGATCTAGAATGGATCTGTTGAATTTTTGCATGGCTCTGTACATGTACAGGAAAAGCATGAAAAAGGCAGTGAAGGTTCCAAGGAACCTAAGAAAAAACAGAACTATCAGCTGACTCTACTGGAGGTAGCTTGAAAGAGGCACAAATCATCTCTGTAAGAGGTTTGTACCAGCAATTTCTCAGATCGCAAGGCTGAAAAAAAGTTCAACTCTAGTTGTCTCCTCTGCAGAGGAGTACTCGGTTTGCCTTTCTTCCCGATTACCTGCGGGTAATCCTTCATACTCTACCCACCGTTCCCTTGATAAGGGATCTCAGGTGGGGGAGGGGGGGTCTAACATGCTTCTCATGCTTGGATAGTGGATGCGATTAAAGTCGCTAATTTTCCTTCTAGGCCCTGCAGGGCGGAGGAAAAACGGATCTTCAATCATGTATACAGGGGCTGAATATTTTCTCCTCTTAGGTTCAGTTTCCACTGTTGCAACCCCAAAGTTGCGTGATTTTACTGTGATCCTTTGCCGCCGAGAATACGTCGGGGCGCGATTTTGATGCGACAGGAAACAATGCCTGTGTATTCTAGAGGTTTATGGACCTCAAGTCGCATCAAAGTGGTACCAAAGTAGTGCAGGGACTACCTTGAAGTCGCACAGATCTGAACAGTATTGTTCAGGGGAAGGAATCTGTTTAAGTGACTTGTCCAAGGTCACAAGGAGCCAACATGAGGACGAGGTCCCACGTCTTTCAGGAAGCCTCCCATGGCTACACTGGCCGTCAGAGTAGTTAACCTGTGAGGAGAGGCTCCTTCACTAGTGAACGCCGACATGTGGATCTGAAACTATGTCTGTCAGGAAGTCTCCCATGGTTGCACTGGCCGTCAGAGTACTTAACCTGTGAGCTGTTGTGGCTTCACTTTAAATAAAAGGACATTTAGCTAGAACTCATTTGGATGTATTTCACCAAACCTTCCCCAATGAAAAGGGAAACTAGTCAGACACCCCTTTTTTTGCAAGATGCTTCTGCTGACCAACCCTTTTAACCACAGGGTCCAAAGCATGTGTTTTAGAACAAGCGCAAGGCGCAACGTCTGGAGGATAGGGTCTTTTATGGCATCTATGGCGAAACATAGCGCCATTGGTAGGAGGATTTTAACAAAAAAAACTCCAACTCCTTATCTGTTGGATGCTTAAGCAATTATGCATCTTGATGCTGGAAATCGCAGCATCTACTGCTGGTACTTTCCAACCTTTGTGAATTTTTACTCCATGATAGAGAACTGAGAAACTCTTTGGAGGGAAAAAATGCTTATCCAGATGATCCCATTCAGGATAACACCTCATCCTGTGCTCACTGTTCCCTTGGAAAAAGGGGGTTTGAGGTGGGGGAGGGGGATCTAGCATGCTTCCTATCCTCTTGGATGAAGAAAGTGATTAAAACCGCTAATCTTCCTTCTAAGCCCAACAGGGCAGAGGAGAATGCATCTTCAGTCACATCTGAAGTGTGAGAAGCAGTTGCACCACCAATTGCTTCCAATGACTCACCCTGGCTTGCCATGTCAGGTATCTCCGGAGAGGATGACAGTGTGGAGGCACGACTGGAGTTCCCAGCGCCTGGGGGTGGAATCCTTGATACCTTTGTGGTACACTGGAAATCAGATATGCTAAGCACAACAGCAGAGACACTTTAACAAATTATGGTATTTGCTGAACAATAGTTTTAGCAAAAGAAAACAATGTCATCATAAGGAACAACCTTTGATACTGAGTACCATAATATTTCCTGTACTGGAAATGCCTGTTTACACACCTTTACATGCCCAGCGCTCCTGTGACTCTTAGTGTGACAGACCTCTGTCTTCAGCATATGAACTGAGAGCGTCTGTGTTAAGCCTCAGGTGAGAACCTGATTACACATAAGTGTCAGCTGTTACCGCACCTCTCCAGGAGGAGAGGGGAGGGGAGGGGAGGGGGAGGGGAATTTTTATCAGCAGTGTTTGTTAAGCTCCTAGCTTTAAAGGAAGGCTTCACTTTATACAAAAAAATGCAAATGGTTGGTTTTGCATGTTTTTAAACTACTGCTGTAACCCCTTTAGATCCCTCAGAAGAGGAACACCATCTGTTCAATTAAGAACTCCCCTCTGGCTGCAGGGACCACACCCGCCGCTATAGCCAGACACAGAGCTGCTGAAAAAGGCATCTTACTAGGCAAGTGTAATATACTCCCTCTAGAGGAGACATTTTAAGGCATACAGTTATACATTATATATATATATGTGTGTGTGTGTGTGTGTGTGTGTGTGTGTGTGTGTGTGTGTGTTTTTTTTGGTGAAAAGGGCATAGGACTTTTTACAGTTCCTAGGCTTCTCCCCTTACCTTATCCTTGCTGCAGGATACTGCTGATTTAACAGACAGATCCAGCCTTCACCCATCACGGCGGGCAGCGTAGTTAAACCTTCAAAGACTGGGGCCCTTTTTAAAGGGGTTCCGCTCCTTTGGACCATGTATAGCACCCCTCAGGAACAACTTTAGGTAATATGAAAAACCAAAAAGAGTCCTGGTTCCTAGGGTCCAGCTCTCAAAGAGAAGCTTACAGGCAAAACCTAGTTCTTCAATGTGAGGCCCGGGTACCATCCTATGGCCTCAGGGCGAGGATGGATCCGGTTGTGGAGGTTTTTTAAATTCAACATGGATCCCTCCCTGGAGCTCCTCAGAGCACATCTTCACTCGTGACCAACACCTTAGACACTGGTGAAAAAACTGAGGACTCCTGGAAGGAGGAGGGGTTATATACTTCCTGTATTGGTTATACCAGTGTCACCACCTGAAGGTAGGCCCATAACCCACCAAGTAATTACTTGAGGCTCTGTGTCCTATGATGTACAATAAAGAAATTATATTTTATACTTTTTATTATAAAAATTTTTTAATAAACTCAATTTTAGTCATACATTTAGGCCAAAATGTATTCATCCACATGTCTTTGGTAAAAAAAAATGTCAATAAGCTTATATTTATTGGTTTGTGCAAAAGTTATAGCGTATACAAACTAGGGTACATTTTCTGGAATTTACGCAGCTTTTAGTTTATGACTACCTATCTCATTTCTTAAGGTGCTAAAATGGCAGGGCAGTATAACCCCCCCAAATGACCCAATTTTGGAAAGTAGATACCCCGAGGAAATTGCTGAGAGGCATGTTGAGCCCATTGAATATTTTATTTTTCTCTAGTCATCTTCCAGGAAGGCACACCTGAGAGATGAGAGGCTCCTCCCTACAGGAAACACAATCAATTGACAGCTGTTTTAAGTCCCCACCCTTCCCCTTGATCCTGAGTTTTTGATTGTGTTTCTCCCTACACAGCGAAACCGTTTGTTTTTTTCAAAATGACCCGAAGCCTGGGGCTGGTGGTCTCCCCCTGGGAGCCGGACCACAAGCTTGGGAAGCCTCTGGGTGCGGTAGGATATTCTTGTCCTTCCTGGGGGGTCTCCCTATCTTTTTCTCGGGGGGGGGCAGCAATTGGAAGAGCCCCCCTGAGAGCTGAAGGATCCTGGTTACAGTGGTGTACCCAGAACTTCAGGGGCCATTATCCTGCCTCCCCCCCTTATCTGTCCGGGCGTCCGTTCAGACAGGGGTGCTGGCCTTCCAGGGGGAACGTTTCCCCCGACTCCTGGGCCCCTGGTAACTCGCATGGGCAGCTGGGGAGGGCGCCGCCCGAATGACAATCACCCGCATTCTTATCCAGGAGAGAAGGCTGAGAGTCAGCAGGAGCAGGTGCCCACATCCTTCTTTCACTAGGTGAGGAGGCACCAGTTCACTAGGGTGGATGTCTGCCTAAACCACCTCAGATTTGAATGAGGAACGTAAGGCATTGCCCCCCATGTGTATATACTGACTGGTACAGTGCAGGACACAGCCTAACCTTGCAGCTCCCTACGGGGACAGCAGTTGGGGGGGCACTTTGGTGGCTATTCTCCTTGCGTGTGGACCATAAGGATGGAAAAGCAAGCCCGGTGGCTGTGGCAAAAAGGGAAGACAACAATGGTGCGTACTTTCCTTTACGTTGGGAATTTAGCTGCAAAATCCCCAATTCCAGCCAGATGGTTTCTGGTCATTTGAGATAATCTCACCTAGGGTCTGGATTCAAATAGCCCAGAAGCTTCTGCTAAAAACACCAGCCACAGCTCCCTCCTACATCAGAGATGCTGTATGGTGGACAAGTGGTGCAGAGGAGCGAGTGTGTCTAAACCACCTCAGAGGGGAAAGAGGTAGGTAAGGCATTTCCCCCCCTTCCCCGTGTATATTCTGAGTGGTGCAGGACCTGGGGTCTACATAACAAATAGCCCAGAAGCTCCTGCTAAAACCACCAGCCACAGCTCCCTCTTACAGCAGAGACACTGTGGTTATCACAACAGTAGGTTGCGGTTGTGGTACATTAGTAGGGTTGAATATAGCAAAGGGGGGGACCTGGTAGAACAAAGAGTTCCTTACAGGCCAGGTATACCACTTAACAAGTTATTAATAGTGCAATAGTGGAAGGATTCAGAAGTAAGCTCCCCTGGTCAGCAGGTGCACTAGGTTATCTGGCCCTTTTAGCCCAGCTGCTAGGAATCTGAAGCTTCTGTGTGGCACAGTAGGGGTTCCCTTGTGACAGATCCTCCTTTTGGGGGTTGCTTGCTATGGGTAACTTTTCATAAGCTCCAACCTTCCACTCCACCTTTACATTGTGGTTATATTATAGTGCAGGAGGAAAGAAAAACCTTTTTGTTGGTTTGGGCTACAGTCCACTCAGTGGCAGATCTAAAGGCGATTTACCATAAATCGCTTCCTATATCTTTTAATTAAGGATTTTCTGTGCAAACATATGCAAGAGCTAGATAGCTACATGATTGCTTGTTTAAGGCCTGCAGGTGGCTATTTACTTCCAGGCTAAATTGGTGACCACCTTTTCTAGAGGCTGTCTTAAATTGGTCTCTAGGGCTGGGCTCATTGAGACTTTAGTTGAGCTGGCTAGCGTTTGCTCAGTCTACGGAGGTAAGGTAGGACAACAGCTACTGTAGTAAGGTGTCCAACCATTTTAGGATTTGTTCCTTCACTGGTGGTGAAGAGTTAGTATCTACAGCCCAGGCTATGCCTATGGATCAAATTGCCCTGTTTGGTAATTTCATAAAGGGATACACCATAACTCCTCCTTGGTTGCACACCAGCAGACCTCAGTAGTGAAGGTTTGTCCTTGCTGGGATGTTTTGTGGCACAGCAGAAATACACGTTGAGATTTGTGACATCTCTGATCATAAGGGGTATATTGCTGTACATCGCAAATGCACTGCACTGAAGCTTGTTTGTTGTCCTTTATGTCCTAAAAGATACTGCTTTATTTGGCTACAGATCAGAAAAATACAACAGGGAAGGTGGTCTGTACTTTCTGGTTTTGTGCCACATGGCGGAAATGCACATCATTGAGTCTTGTGACATCTCTGCTCATATTTGTTATTTTGCTGCACATCAGACATACACACGATTGAGGTCTGTCTGGGGTTTTTGTGTCTTGTATTACTGCCTTATTGGTTGCTTATCAGAAAGGCAGTAGGGAAGATTGATGGTCCTGAATTGTTGGGCTACATAGCAGAAATACAAATTGAACCTGGGCCAGGGGTAGTACTTATACTGCCTTTGGTAATTGGTGCAGCCCTGCAAAGTGGCGTCGTGCCGACAGTGCTATTAACGGCAATGGTTGCCGATTTTAGGCATGCGATTTGACATGTTGAGTCGAATGCTAAATCACGTCAATATGGATGTGCTATCTCTATTCAGAATTGTTATATTATTGCACATCGGACATATACATGATTGAAGGTTGTCTGTCCTTTATGTCTTACATATACTGCTTTATTGACTGCATATCAGAAAGGACACAGCAATGAAGTTTGCTTGTACTTTTCTGATCTGTTTTTGCTGCCTCAGCAGGGAGACACATTGAGGATGGTGGCATCTCTGCTCAGTATTGGTAAATTGCTACATATCAGACATACACAAAGATTGAAGATTGTTTGTTTGTGTCCTGTAGCACCTATATTTACTGCCTTATCAGCTGTATATCAGGCACAGCAGTGAGGGGTGTCTTTTCTGTTTCTCATTGTTCTACTTTGCTGCTTCTTAGGGATACACAGCAGGGGGTTGTTGGCTGTACTCCTACAGGGAGACACAGCATTGGGGACCCCTCACTTGTTCGACCCGAAATTTGCAAGTTTCCCTGCGACTTGTGTAATCTTGAGGTCTGTGGATCCAGAAAGCAAGGACTGCTTGGAGGAGCTGCGACCTGGAGTTGCACAGACACGAATGGTACCCATTGGAAGCCATAGTGTATGACTTTTCTCTTGCGTTTTGCGGTCCCAGACTGCCCCCTAGTCACTGACCCCCCCTTCGTGATAGACTGCCCCCTAATCACTGACCCCCCCCCCCTTCGTGATAGACCGCTCCCTAGTCACTGACCCCCCTGTCATAGACTGCCCCCTAATCACTGACCCCGCCGTCATAGACTGCCAGGACCGCCATTGGGGTGGTACAGGCAGCACCCCCCCCCCGGTGCTCAACTCGCTGCAGGAGAGGGAAGACGAGGTGAGATGAAACTGACTTTTTTGCCCCCCCCCCCGGTTCTCTGCTCCAGGGGGCCCATGCCTAAAGCTGTGTAAGGGGCCCCAAAATTTCTGATGGCAGCCCTGGCTGGGAAGGCTGTCTGTTTTTTTATGTTTTTATGTTGCTGCACAGCAGAAATACATTTAAGCTTTTTGGTGCTTTCTGTTTCAGATTGCCTTACCTTACTGCACTTCAGAAAAACACAATGCTGCAGGTTACTTGTGTCCTTTCTGTGTTGGTTCTATGTGACAGAACTGCATAACAGAAAAGATATTGTCTTGTGTTCCATATTTTATCCTGTGGCACAGCAGAAATGCACAACATGGGAGTTGGTGTTTTTTTTCCGTGTTCATATTGATCTTATAACTGTATTTGGTGGTTCATCAGAAATACGCAACATAGAAGTTTGGGTCTTTCTGTCTTATATTTATGGCCTTGTTTTGCTGTACATCAGTAAAACACCACAGTAAAGAGGGTTCCCGTCCTTTCTGTATTTATATCAGTTATGACCTAGCTAGCTGCACTTCAGAAACACCCAGCATTTAGGGTTTGCGTGTGTCTTAATGTTTTTACATATTGGCTGCACATCAGAAACACACTGAGACTGTGAGGACTGTTTGTCTACATTGAAGTTCAGATTTGGGTCTCTCCCATACTTGATATGTTGGTTTAGCTAGCCACACTCGGATACATAACATTATTGTCTATGCTTGTGTCCTTTCTGTCTAAATCTATTGTGCTGTGCCCACAATCTACGATCTTTTTTAATTTGTGATATAAATAATGCATGTATCACCTATTGTATTTCAGCCCTCTTTTCCGTGGAGGGGCCAGGAGTTCTGGCTGCAGACGTCACATGTCAGAAAGCCTCAGCCCCTTACATTCAGGGATGCCAGAACCATTTCCTAGGGTTGAAGCTCAGTAGGGTTATAGGACACTGGAAGAAGGCGATAAAGAATCAGAGGAGTATTATGGCCTGAAGATGAAGTATAAAGATGTATACCCGACCGAATAGGTTACGGCTCTGTGCATGGCCTTCATTTCGCCCTTCTAGCAGAACTAGATGTAGCAGTATGACTGTTCTACTCCTGCTATGGACTTTATTCTCCTGAAGTAGGCACTCAGGCGTAAGTAAAGCCACAGAGTGGGCACGCCTTAAATCCAGGGATCAAGCTTCTGTTAATCTATTACCCTTAAGTAGGCTTCCCTTTAGTCTTTGCTGAGGTAAAAATAAAAATTAACAAAAAAGGTTGCCTGTTAGGGGCCCACCTTTTTTTTGCAGTTTTAATTACCTGAACAGGGTAGTGTTAAGACAGACCCTCTTAGTGATCAATGTAGTGTCCTTGTTTTACAACACAGGTCTCTGATTAATCTTTAGGGGTTCTAAGTAGCACCTACAGGCACAACAGGCCATGGTTGTTGGATGTGTAAGACGGGCAACATTGCTAACCTACAAGTTTAACATGTTTTCTGATTCCATCTTTAAGAGCCCACTCCACCTAGATCCTGCATCCGAAGCAGAGAAGGCAGGGACATCGGTGGAGTAGACCTGCAGATTAGCCGCATGGTCCAGCTAAGATACCTTCATCAAGCATATGGAGTGGAGGTAAAACTCACTGCAGAACCGAGGTTCACAAAGAGGGTCTTGCAGTGGTCCCACCCTAAGGTAGGCCTGAGGTACTTGATTATCCTCTCAGGTGTGCTGTCCTGGAAGCTGACTAGAGAAAATTGACAGTTACTTACCGGTAACTGTTTTTCTAGGATATCTTCCAGGACGGCAGGCCTACTACCCGCCCGTTGGAGGAGGGAAAATTGTAAAACACTAGAAGGTAAGTGCCTATGAGGAATGATTTCCCTTGTGAACCAGGTTCAGGAGTTACTTCTCTACAAACTGAGGATCAAGGGGAAGGGTGGGGACTTAAAACAGCTGTTGATTGATTGTGTTTCCTGTAGGGAGGAGCCTCTCATCTCTCAGGTGTGCTGTCCTGGAAGATATCCTAGAAAAACCGGTAAGTAACTGTCAATTTTTTGTCACAAGTGATTGAAAAATGACAAAAAAAAAAAAAAAAATACACAAAGTTGTCACTAAATGATATATTGCTCACACATGCCATGGTTATATGTGGAATTACACCCCAAAATGCATTCTGCTGCTTCCCCTGAGTATGGGCATACCACATGTATGAGACTTTTTGGGAGCCTAGCCGCGTACAGGACCCCGAAAACTAAGCACCGCCCCAGTGTGAAAGGGGTCTCAGTGTGAAAGCACTCGGGCTTTCACATTGGTATTGCAGATGAGGCTTCTTTCAGGCGCTTTTTTTTTTTACGCTAAAGCACCTGAAAAAATGCCCCAGTGTGAAAGGGGTCTAAGGGCGTAATTTTTGATTTCACTCCTCACTACATATCACAGTTTCGAAGGCCATAAAATACCAAGATAGCACAAAACCCCCCCAAATGACCCCATTTTGGAAAGTAGACACCCCAAGCTATTTGCTGATAGGCATGTTGAGTACATGGAATATTTTACAATTTGCCTCAAGTTGCGGGAAAATTAATTTTTTTTTCTTTTTTGCACAAAGTTGTCACTAAATGATATATTGCTCATGGGCATATGTGGAATGACACCCCAAAATAAATTCTGCTGCTTCTCCTGAGTACAGGGATACCACATGTGTGAGACTTTTTGGGAGCCTAGCCGTGTACAGGATCCCGAAAACCAATCACCGCCTACAGGCTTTCTAGGGGCGTAAAATGGTCATTTCACTTCCTCACTACCTATCACAGTTTTGGAGGCCATGAAATGACAAGATAGCACAACCCCCCCCCCCCCAATGACCCCATTTTGGAAAGTAGACACCCCAAGCTATTTGCTGAGAGGCCATGGAATATTTTATATTTTGCCACAAGTTTCGGGAAAATTGCAATTTTTTTTTTTTTTTTACACAACATTGTCACTAAATGATATATTGTTTAAACATGGCATGGCCATATGTGGAATTACACCCCAAAATACATTCTGCCGCTTTTCCTGAGTACGGGGATACCACATGTGTGGAACTTTTTGGCAGTCTAACCGTGTACAGGACCCCGAAAACCAATCATCGCCTTCAGGCTTTCTAAGGGAGTACATTTTTGAATTCACTCCTCACTTGCTATCACAGTTTCGGAGGCCATGAAATGCCCAGATAGCACAACCCCCGCCCCCCCCCCCCAAATTACCCCATTTTAGAAAGTAGACACTCCAGGCTATCTACTGAGAGGCATGTTGAGTATTTTGCAGATCTCGCTTTTGTCACAAAGTTTTGAAAATTGAAAAAAGAAAAAAAAAAATTATTTTCTTTCTTCATTTTCAAAAATAAATGAGATCTGTAAAATACTCACCATGTCTCTTAGCAAATACCTTGGGGTGTCTACTTTCCAAAATAGGGTCATTTGGGGGTGTTTTGTGCTATCTGGACATTTTAGGGCCTCCGTAACTGTGATAGGTAGTGAGGAGTAAATTCACAATATTTCATGGACTCAACATGCCTCTCATCAAATATCTTGGAGCGTCTACTTTCCAAAATGGGGTCATTTGGGGGGAGGTTGTGCTATCTTGGCATTTTATGGCCTTCAAAACTGTGATAGGTAGTGAGGAGTGAAATCAAAAATTTACACCCATAGAAATCCTGAAGGCGATGATTGTTTTTCGGGGTCCTGTACGCGGCTAGGCTCCCAAAAGGGGTCATTTGGGGGGGTTTTGAACTGTCCTGGCATTTTATGCACAACATTTAGAAGCTTATGTCACACATCACCCACTCTTCTAACCACTTGAAGGACAAAGCCCTTTGACACTTTTTGTTTACGTGAAAAAATATTATTTTTTTTGCAAGAAAATTACTTTGAACCCCAAACATTATATCTTTTTTCACAGCAAAGGCCCTACAGATTAAAATG
The DNA here is from genome assembly GCF_042186555.1 of Aquarana catesbeiana. NCBI lineage: Eukaryota > Metazoa > Chordata > Amphibia > Anura > Ranidae > Aquarana > Aquarana catesbeiana. Next base: position 328,769,821 of record NC_133325.1, read on the forward strand.
GTGGGTGTTGCAACTTTTTTTTTCCACACAGTATTTGCGCGGCGATTTTTCAAACGCAATTTTTTGGGGGAAAAACACACTTTTTTAATTTTAATGCACTAAAACACACTATATTGCCCAAATGTTTGATGGAATAAAAAGATGATCTTATGCCGAGTACATGAATACCAAACATGCTTTAAAATTGTGCACAAATGTGCAGCGGTGACAAACTACATACATTTTTAAGAGCCTTTAAAAACCTTTACAGGTTACCATTTTAGATTTACAGAGGAGGTCTACTGTTAAAATTACTGCCCTCGATTTGACCTTCACGGTGATACCTCACATGCATGGTGCAATTGCTGTTTTCATATGACACCAGACCGACGCTTGCGTTCGCCTTTGCGCGTGAGCACGGGGGGACAGGGGTGCTTTTTAAAAAAAATATATTTATTATGCTTTTTTATTATATTTTTAAACTGTTCCTTTCATTTTTTTAAATTATTTTTATTGTTATCTCAGGGAATGTAAATATCCCCTATGATAGCAATAGGTAGTGACAGGTACTCTTTTTTGAAAAAATTGGGGTCTATTAGACCCTAGATCTCTCCTCTGCCCTCAAAGCATCTGACCACACCAAGATCGGTGTAATAAAATGCTTTGACAATTTTCCAATGGTGCTGTTTATATCCGGCGAAACCAAAGTCACAAAATGCTCGTAGCTTCCGGTTTCTTAGGCCATAGAGATGACTGGAGCCATGCTGGTCTCTGATCAGCTTTATGGTCAGCTGGCGGAATCACTGGCTGCATTCTCGGGTTCTCGGGTTCAGGAGAGCCCGATAAAACCATGGAAGATGGAGGGAGGGGGAACAGACGTTCCCACCCACTGCTTATAAAAGCAGTCTAGAGGCTAATTAGCCGCTAGGATTGCTTTTACATGAAAGCCGACTGCTGGCTGAAAAGAATGATACCATGATGATACTTAAACCTGCAGGCATCATTCTGGTATAACCACTCAAAGTCCAGCAACATACCAGTACGTTGCTGGTCCTTGTTGAGCAAACATTGTAATGTTCTTTTTTTCATGCAGCCTGTGGGCTGAACAAATAAAAGACTGATCGGTGGGTATGCCCACCATTAGCATACCACCCTTCATCCACCCACTTCTAATGATGGGCATACATGCACCATTTTCTTTTAACTGTGGTGGTGAAATTACCTCCTACAGAACTGGAGTCGCTGATTTACAAACGTGGGAGCAAATGCTGTTGCTGTCAAGATGAGTAAATCAGTGCTGCAGCTGAATTGCATACCTGCTAAGCAAATGATGGTTAATAATAAAACAAAGTAACATTACAGTATAACAGTAAGACTTGCCATACCTGCAAAGCAAATACAATAAAACATAGTAAAAATAAAACTTTTTTAACGCAATCTGTGCCTAAAAAATATATGCCGAAGCATGGGGGCATCCGCCCCTAATGTTAAGAGCAAAAAGCTCCTCCACCACTGCCCCATGCTTCAGCATATATGCTCTTTTTTTTTTAACTGTAGTGGGGAAATCACCTCCGACAGCACTTGAAGTCACGGCTTTATGTATCGTGGGAGCAAACGCTGTTGCTATCAAGATGAATAAACCCGTGCTGCAGCTGAATGGCATACCTAAGCAAATGATGGTTAACAATAAAACAAACATTACAGTATAACATACCATACCTGCAAAGCAAATACAATAAAACATAGTAAAAATAAAACAGAGAGAACGATAGATATAGAATAGTGAGCGAACAGTAGAGAGCGAACATGAGAGAGAACAATAGAGAGAGAGAGAGAGAGAGAGAGAGAGAGAGAGAGAGAGAGAGAGAGAAAGAAGAAAATACAACCACAACTATTTTTGGCTTTTTTATTTTTGTGTGGTTTTTTTTCACATTTTTCACTTTTATAAAAACTATAAATTGAACGTTGCAGATTAGGGTCTCTCAAAATGTGATGGCCATCACATCTTTCGAGACCCCAACACCCTGTGTACCTGTGCCTATGACTGTGTGGTGCTGTACCCTACGCTAATAATCAACTAGTGTGCGATAGCATTCGAAACAGTCACCAATGCAAAGACCAGGTTGGGAGGGACAATAAAAGTGGGTGTCACGCCTAAATCCGCGCTTTTTACAGACACGACATCTTCTTTGGGGATTTCTTTGGGTAGGGGTACCAGAGAGGACATGCGGAAAATGCCTCTCATGCAGCCAGCTTACTGCATTTGCGTTGGGAAGTTGGGCCAGAGCACCGCCAGGAAACAGAAGGGCTCTGATGATCTCTTCCTGGAATTTAAGGAAGGATCTAGTTTGTCCTGAAGCTTTGTATAGCACAAAAGCATTCGGCAAAGCCAATTGAAATAGATAAACAGACACTTTTTTGTACCAGCGTCTGGCCTTAAGCGCAATTAGGTACGGCGCCAACAACTGGTCGTTGAGGTCCACCCTTCCCATATTAAGGTTATATTCGTGGATACAGAGGGGTTTCTCCACAACACCAGTCGCCGTAGGAATTTGAACAGCCGTGTCTGCGTGAAGGGAGGACAGAACAAAAACATTCTTATTATCCTTCCACTTCACAGCGAGCAAATTATTACATCTCAAGCAGGCTCTCTCCCCCAGCATAAGACGGGAATCTACAAGCCGTTGGGGTAAGCCCCAGCGATTAGATCGCATGGTGCCACATGCGCCAATTTGATGGTCAAACAAGTTACTAAAAAGTGGCACGCTTGCGTAATAATTGTCCACATACAAGTGGTACCCCTTTCCGAATAAGGGCGATACCAAGTCCCACACAATCTTACCAGCGCTCCCTATGTAGTCAGGGCAGTTCTCCGTCTCTACGTAAGTATCTCTTCCCTCGTAAACCATAAAACCATATGTATAGCCTGTGGCCCTGTCACAGAGCTTATACATCTTGACCCCGTATCTGGCAGGATTGCTGGGAAGATACTGTTTGAATGACAAGTGGCCAGAAAAATTAATCAGGGACTCATCAACGCAGACAACTTGATGGGGAGTAAACAAGGCTGCAAAACGTTGGTTGAAGTAGTTTACGAGGGGCCGAATTTTGTAGAGCCGATCAAATTCAGGGTCACCCCGAGGACGACAGAGTTCATTATCGTTGAAATGCATGAACCGCAAGATCTGCTCGTATCGTGTCCTGGTCATGGAGTTAGAGAACACGGGCGTATAGTGAATTGGAGAGACCGTATTTGGTCTCCAGTCTCTGGCAAGGGTCAGCTGGGGATTAGCCGGGATGAATTGACCAGCATATAAATTACTTTGGTCCACAATAGATCTATAGAGATCTAATGTGAAAAACTGAATAATAATCAAGTGACGTAAAATCAACTGTTTCCACCTGAATTCTGGGTTGGCCAGTGAATGAGGGAAGTACGGGTGCTGCAGAAGTGGTGGGTTCCCAATTAGGATTGGCGAATGAGGCAGGAAGGGCAGTAAGGGCTCGACGGGCCTGTCTTTGTCTTCTTCTTGGTGGCAGCGGGACACTACTCATGCTTGCCACCTCGCCAGCTTGAACTGCACTTATGGGACTCGCCACGTCACCAAGTGTTACTGCAGTGCTGGATGTACGACCAGGATGTACTAGGCCGCTGGTGCTTGCCAGTTCACCAGAAGGATGAGCGGCGCTAGTACTGGCTCTCTGCTCCACACGAGGGACCTGCGGTTCTTGCACCGCAACGACAGAAGAAGAGGATCGGGGTCTGGTACGCCTGACCTTGGCGGGGACCACAACTCCGTCGTCAGAGCTATTTGTCAGGGTGCCGCTGCTGTCTACAGGTTCGTATTCTGAGCCTGAATCTGACAGATAAGCGACTTCCTCTTCACTATCTGTCATGCTCAGAAACGTGTAGGCCTCTTCACTAGTGTACCTTCGATTTGACAATTTGGTCTCTAAATTTACTGGTACACTAGTAAGACTCTCAGGTAAAAAAGCTCCCTTTAGCGACTGATTCAAATGCCACCAAAGAAACTGTTAGCGTTCGCAGGGATCAGGCCTGACTCTGCGAACGCTGCAGTTATGTGTGTTGTGTTTTGTAAGTGACAGTGATCGATTGATACTGCACTTGGGTGGGCGGGGCTAGGCAGAGGGGCTAAACGCAGGTGCTAGCAGGTATCTGGGCTGATCCCGCTAACACTGCGTTTTTGGGAACCCTAAACTGTTGGGGGTGCTAATATAGATCTGATCAGATCAGATATTGATCTGTTCAGACACTACACTATTAAGGGAGGTGTATGGTGCGTGCGTGGGTGTTAGCGGTACTGGCACTGATCTGATGCTGCCTGGGGCGACGCAGACCCTATCTGGCGCTAAAACCTAACTTTGATCACCCGCTGGGTGATCAGGGGGTTAAACCTTTATTGGATAAAATACGGCGGGTGCCCTGATGCTATAAAAAAGAAATCTAGCTAAACTGCATCACCCGTGACACTTGTACTGTAATCACAGGTGACAGGGGGGTAATCAAGGGGTTAAACCTTTATGGGGGGGTCCCTAGACCTATCTGAGCCTAATACTAATTACCCTAACACTGATTAATGTCACTAATGACACCAGTACAGCGATCAAAAAAATATCTGAACGCTGCACTGGGTGACACAGTGACAGGTGGTGAAGAGGTTAACTGTCAGTGTAGTGTTGGTGAAACTCACTTTTCAATGCTCTCTCCTCTCGGTCTGGAACGAAAAGACCGACACGAGGAGAGGTGACATCACTTCTCCTTGTCAGTGTTTACACTTACACGACAGGGGAAGGATCTAATTCGTCAGGACCGATCACCAGGTCCAGGCCAGATTTAATTGGCCTGGGGATTCCTGATCGAATCCGATCATTGTGGCCAGCGGGGGGGCCCCCCCAGCCGGCCGCGCGTCTGACGAAACATGACGCCGATTCGCTTGCCTGTGCCATTCTGCCGCAGTACAACTGCAGCAGATGGTCGGCAAGTGGTTAATAATTTTCAGTCTGATGTTCTGGGCTGCTTGTGGTGACCATTGTCCTATCATGTTTCAAAATGTATAGGATGAATTGATTAAAATGTAAATGTGCTTTGCAGTGAGCACAAAGAATGCATCCTTACTGAGCTTTGATAACAAAGTGCCATTTTGACTCTACCATTTCAACTTTTAGTCTTTACAGGAATGAAGCTTTTAAAGTTGATGGAACATTTTCAAAATGCAAAGCAGCCTCAGGATCTGGGATCATAAAAGAACCATGGGAAAGTAAGTACAAAGAGCAATTTTCTTTTGCATGCAACAATGATTAAAGATGGGGCTCGGGTCTCAGCCTGCTGCCTGTTCTAATTATTTTTACTCTAACTGTGTAGAGTAAACTCATTACTGAACTGACCTAAGAATTGTTAACCTTTGCATACAATATAATACACGTGTAAATTTGAATATTTAAACTCAGTCATTCATGGAACTTTACAGTAAATTATCAGGATATATCCACTCTGAAAGGTGCCACACTAACTTATTCAAAGCAAGCCAAGGAGGAATTTGTTATAAACGATTTTATAATTGTATTGTTGTTCTAGGGAATCTGGAAGAACATTTTACACGCAACACCTCTCCATATTCATTGTACAGTGAAAATACCGATATTTTGGTCCAGGGATACCAAGATGGCCAGTGTAAAACTTTGCATGCTAACACCAATGGTGAGATTGTAAAAAAAACTATTCAGTAACACAAACCTTTTATTTCATGCGCTGTTCATCTGTGTATATAAAACATATTGTTCTAAATAGATATGAGATGATTGCTTCCCACTCTAGTTAATTTTGACAGCTATTATATATTGGAATACCAACATACAGTACATATCTAAATGATCACTCTCAGGAGAACAAATAAGCTGGCATCAGACGTGTGTGGCCATTCCCCTCAAGAACAACACTCACTCAACATGAGTATGTATGTGTAACAGATTGCAGCCACACGTTCAACTAAGGTTTGTGTTTATGTGACACAGCAATCTGGGACCTGCTGTTAGGCTTCATGTACACAGGACGTTTTTACAACCTCTCCTGAACTATTTAACTTGAGGATAGTAACCCACATTTAAAACATCAGTTTTGCCGCGTTTACATGTCGTGTTTGTGTGTAGAAGCGTTTTTTTTAAAATAGCCAAATATAAAAAAACGCCTGTAAATGAAATGCGGCTAAACATGAGTTACTGCGTTTAGCCACGTTTAGAAGCATTTGCCGCTTGAAATGCCTCTAAACTCAGCTTCTGAACCCATTTTTTGCGTTCCAAAAAAAGCCTCTGAACTCAACTGCCTAGAAACTACTACAGTGGGGACGGAAAGTATTCAGACCCCCTTAAATTTTTCACTGTTTGTTATATTGCAGCCATTTGCTAAAATCATTTAAGTTCATTTTTTTCCTCATTAATGTACACACAGCACCCCATATTGACAGAAAAACACAGAATTGTTGACATTTTTGCAGATTTATTAGAAAAGAAAAACTGAAATATCTGAAAACTGAAATATCACATGGTTCTAAGTATTCAGACCCTTTGCTGTGACGCTCATATATTTACCGTATTTATCGGCGTATAACACGCACTTTTTTCCCCTTAAAATCAGGGGAAAATCGTGGGTGCGTGTTATACGCCGATCCCCGCTATTTTTGTGATCTATCGGAGCGATCGCCGCCGACATTCACATAGCGTGTATTTTTAAATATGGCGCCGCGGAGTTCGGAGGGACTCGGCGGCGCTCGTTCAGCTGAACGAGCGCCGCCGAGAACACAGTGACTGGGCGGAGCCGAGATACACATAGCCGAGGGTTCTCGGAGCCGTTCACAGTCACGCCCAGTCCCCATGATGGACATAACAGAGGTCCAATGGCGGGACTGGGCGGGACTGTGAACAGCGCCGAGAAGAGCCGAGAACCCTCAGCTATGTGTATCTCGGCTCCGTCCAGTCACTGTGTTCTCGGCGGCGCTCGTTCAGCTGAACGAGCGCCGCTGAGTCCCTCCGAACTCCGTGGCGCTATATTTAAAAATACACACTAAACTTGTGTATGTCGGCGGCACTGGGGACAAGGCTGCACTGACCACTGGGGACAAGGCTGCACTGACCACTGGGGACAAGGCTGCACTGACCACTGGGGACAAGGCTGCACTGACCACTGGGGACAAGGCTGCACTGACCACTGGGGACAAGGCTGCACTAACCACTGGGGACAAGGCTGCACTAACCACTGGGGACAAGGCTGCACTGGAGCAAGGCTGCACTGGGGCAAAGCTGCACTGGGGCAAGGCTGCACTGACAAGACTGCACTGGGGCAAAGCTGCACTGACAAGACTGCACTGGACACTGGGGCAAGGCTGCACTAACAAGGCTGCAGATGAACACTGATGAGGCTGCATTGATGGGCATTTAAATGTAAGTTTTTTTTCCTTAAACTTCCCTCCTAAAAGTTTTTTTCCTTAAAATTCCCTCCTAAACTTGGGGTGCGTGTTATACGCCGATAAATACGGTAACTCAAGTGCTGTCCATTTCTTCTGATCATCCTTGAGATGGTTCTACACCTTCATTTGAGTTCAGCTGTGTTTGATTATACTGATTGGACTTGATTAGGAAAGCCACACACCTGTCTATATAAGACCTTTCAGCTCACAGTGCATGTCAGAGCAAATGAGAATCATGAGGTCAAAGGAACTGCCTGAAGAGCTCAGAGACAGAACTGTTGCAAGGCACAGATCTGGCCAAAGTTACAAAAAAAATTCTGCTGCACTTAAGGTTCCTAAGAGCACAGGGGCCTCCATAATCCTTAAATGGAAGACGTTTGGGACAACCAGAACCCTTCCTAAAGCTGACAGTCTGGCCAAACTGAGCTATCGGGGGAGAAGAGCCTTGGTGAGAGAGGTAAAGAAGAACCCAAAGATCACTGTGGCTGAGCTCCAGAGATGCAGTCGGGAGATGGGAGAATGTTGTAGAAAGTCAACCATGACTGCAGCCCTCCACCAGTCGGGGCTTTATGGCAGAGTGGCCCGAGGGAAGCCTCGCCTCAGTGCAAGACACATGAAAGCCTGCATGGAGTTTGCTAAAAAAAAACACCCGAAGGCCTCCAAGATGGTGAGAAATAAGATTCTTTGGTTTGATGAAACCAAGATAGAATTTTTTGGCCTTAATTTTAAGCGGTATGTGTGGAGAAAACCAGGCACTGCTCATCACCTGTCCAATACAGTCCCAACAGTGAAGCATGGTGGTGGCAGCAGCATGCTGTGGGGGTGTTTTTCAGCTGCAGGGACTGGACGACTGGTTGCAATCGAGGGAAAGATGAATGCGGCCAAGTACAGGGAAATCCTGGACGAAAACCTTCTCCAGAGTGCTCAGGACCTCAGACTGGGCTGAAGGTTTACCTTCCAACAAGACAATGACCCTAAGCACACAGCTAAAATAACGAAGGAGTGGCTTCACAACAACTCCATGACTGTTCTTGAATGGCCCAGCCAGAGCCCTGACTTAAACCCAATTGAGCATCTCTGGAGAGACCTAAAAACGGCTGTCCACCAACGCTTACCATCCAACCTGACAGAACTGGAGAACTTGCATCTTTCCCAAAAAGACTCATGGCTGTATTAGATCAAAAGGGTGCTTCTACTAAATACTGAGCAAAGGGTCTGAATACTTATGACCATGTGATATTTCAGTTTTTCTTTTTTAATAAATCTGCAAAAATGTCAACAATTCTGTGTTTTTCTGTCAATATGGGGTGCTGTGTGTACATTAATGAGGAAAAAAAATGAACTTAAATGATTTTAGCAAATGGCTGCAATATAACAAAGAGTGAAAAATTTAAGGGGGTCTGAATGCTTTCCAAACGACCCTGTGTACATGTACTGATAAGATAACAGAGGAGAATTCAGGAGCAGTTGAAAAAAATGCCCAACTGCTCCTGTACATGAGGCCTTACCCACTATCTGGCTGCAGGCCGAATTTTGATATTATGCTAACGGTGGTCTCTAGATAAAAATAATGCATTAGGATTAGGTAGTAAAAAAGAAAAACATCATTGCATGCATTTTCAGTATTACTATTGTAAGTATTTGAAGGTTGTCTCAACATTAGCCTTAGGGAGGGGAGGAAAGCACTTGGAGTCACTCACCCTCTGCTGAGTTGTAGAGAGCAAACATGCTGTCAAAGAGGAGAGGTCAGAATACAGCTGTGTAATGACTCATCAGTGTGCTGTTGTCCAACTGTTTAATAATTAGGTAGGGGGTGTATTCTTGACCAAATTGTGCTGCTGCAGTGGAGGCTGCAGATCTGGTTGTGCTCTCTGGTAGGATGCTTGGATCACGGGCTGAATAAATTACATAACAATAATTCAACTCATCCATGCTAATATATAAACGGTGAATGTTTGTGAACCAAAAAAAAAAAAAAAATCATAAGATAAAGAATAAAATAATGAAAATAAAATCCTCCATGAGTAAAATTGGGAAAACACACTCCAGTACACACAAACCATATATATATAAATAAATGTATGTATGTAAAGGATTATATATTCTTTTGCAGCCAAAACAGCCCCCCACTCCCATATGTATTTTGACTATGTAATAAACTGTGTGCATAGAGTTTAGCTTGATATTTTGTAGGTATGAAGCATCTCCGATACAATAAAAAAAAAAAAAAAAAAAAAAAAAACTGTATAAAAGGATATATTGAATTATCCTGTTTAACTTAGGGCCCTTTCACATGGGCATTCTAATCAGGTCCCCATGCAACCCTATGGACGGGTGGTTGTAAACACACTCAACCTCCAAGTCTGTTCAGGTCCAGAAGAAAAAAAAAAAAAAAAAAAAAAAGACAGAAAAAGGACTGTATCCTTCTCTGTTTTTCTGGACTAAATGTGATGGATTAGAGGTAGCCTGATGTAAAGGGACAGTGGTATCTATTTACATCCAGCTGCCCAAAGATCTATTATCAGGCTGTCCATTGTCCATCAGGCACAAACTGAACAGGCACAAAAACTGACATCTGTCCCATTCAGCAGGGGATCTGCTCAGTGGTGTATTTAGGTTTTGTGCTGCCCTAGGCCTGACTAAGCTCGCGCACCCCCTAATTTAACTATGACCCACCCCTTCCTGTCAAGGCCACACCCCTTCCTTTTTAAGATCCGCCCTGTCAACTTCATGGGAGGACAAAGGGACGCCACGGGAAGAGGACAAAGGGACGCCGCGGGAGGAGGACAGTGAGCGATACAGCATCTTTTCATTTGGGGGTAAGGGGATATGTGCTGGGTGCTTTGGGAGGCTCTTGCACTGAAGTCGTGTCCCTCCTCTGTGGCTCCTCCTCCTCCTGGCTGTGTACTGAGTGTGTGTGGCTGACAGTGGGGAGAGAGGTGTCGGCTGCTACGGAAAGCTCACCGCCGCTTGTGGGACTCCAGGCGGCAGATGTCCTGGGTGCCCACGCTGGCGCATCTCTGTCTGGCCAGTTACCGAAACTCAGTGCCGTAACTTGTTGTGGGCTCTGGGACAGTGGCGTCACTAGGGTTGGCCTAGAGGATATCAGGTTAGGTACTTCCTAATGGCTCAGTTCCTGGGAACAGTAATGTATAATGGCCAACAGGCTCTCTTACCAGACCCGGTGTAACTGCAACAGTGATCCCTCCGGCTTGACGTTCGCTCACTCTGGGTTGCCCAGGCCAACTCTAGTCAGTAGTGTAGCATCTCTACCCTGGCAGTGGCTTCATCTTTCTCCCCCTCTGGTGGTGCGGGTACAACATGGCTCTCTGGTGGTGCGGGTACAACGTGGCTCTCTGGTGGTGCGGGTGCAGCGTAGCTCTCTGGTGGTGCGGGTGCAGCGTGGCTCTCTGGTGGTGCGGGTACAGCGTGGCTCTCTGGTGGTGCGGGTACAGCGTGGCTCTCTGGTGGTGCGGGTACAGCGTGGCTCTCTGGTGGTGCGGGTACAGCGTGGCTCTCTGGTGGTGCGGGTACAGCGTGGCTCTCTGGTGGTGCGGGTACAGCGTGGCTCTCTGGTGGTGCGGGTACAGCGTGGCTCTCTGGTGGTGCGGGTACAGCGTGGCTCTCTGGTGGTGCGGGTACAGCGTGGCTCTCTGGTGGTGCGGGTACAGCGTGGCTCTCTGGTGGTGCGAGTACAGCGTGGCTCTCTGGTGGTGCGAGTACAGTGTGGCTCCCTATCTGGCTTCCCCCAGCACAGTACTCTCTTTTTCTCCTCCTGTAACCCCCCCCCAGCAGAGTGCATGCATGCTGGGGGCTGTAGCATGATGTCTGTGGACACACAGGGCCGCCATTCTTCAGGGATTACTCTTCCCATGATGCCCCCCAGAGTCTTCTGATTGGCCCTCTGCTGTAGCCAATTATGGGGTGAGAAACAGCGGTCAGGAAGCTGGGCGGCGGCACGGCAAAACCAATTAGAGCCGCTCTCTCTCTCTTCTCTCTTCTCCGTTCAGCTGACAGAAAGAGGAGGGGGGGGGCGAGCGGGGGAGATACACAGACAACCCGCATCTCTCCTCTCCCTGTCACAGCTCCATTTACCGGAGAACTCCCCCGCTCGCCCCCCCTCCCCTTTCTGTCAGCTGAACGGAGAAGAGAGAAGAAAGAGAGAGAGAGAGCGGCTCTAATTGGTTTTGCCGTGCCGCCGCTGTTTCCCTCCCCATGATTGGCCACATCAGAGAGAGAGAATCACAGCTTTACAGGGGCGGCTTGACAGCTCCTGATTTAACTGCTTTCTGGCCCCATCTGCAGCAGCGAGGCCACTGCACTCCCAAGCTGTACTCTCTTGATGTGCCCTGCTGTGCGGGAGGAGAGCGGGTGCCGTTTTTTTGGGGGGGGGGGGCGGCTTTTTGCCGCCCCCCACAAAGTGCCGCCCTAGGCCTGGGCCTTGTTGGCCTAGGCCAAAACACAGCACTGGATCTGCTCATGCATCCCCTCCCACTTTGTGTGAGAGGAACCTTAGAATGTATGTGACTTATTAAACCACTGTACATATTTAATATTATTCCTTAAAACAGGTAACTTGTTCAAACCAGGTGTATTTTGCAATATTTTGCAATACTAAAAAATGCATAGCCATAAGAGAAAAAACATTTTCAGAAGCCAGTTCACTCCAATGCATTAAATTGAGTGCATTAGAAAAAAATCTTGCAAAATATACATTTTGGTGAGCTGACATTTCCCAGTCTGTAAATGTGCATGTGTTAACACATATTAGCATCCAGTAAAACACAAGCATATTTTGTGAATTATCCGTCAGTATTTCCCTGCTAACACTATTGCTGCGGTGTCTTGCTTAACCACTTCAGCCCCGGAAGGATTTACCCCCTTCCTGACCAGAGCACTTTTTACAATTTGACACTGCGTCGCTTTAACTGCTAATTGCGCGGTCATGCAATGCTGTACCCAAACAAAATTTGCGTCCTTTTCTTCCCACAAATAGAGCTTTCTTTTGATGGTATTTGATCACCTCTGCCGTTTTTATTTTTTGCGCTATACACGGAAAAAGACCGAAAATTTTGAAAAAAAATCCAATAAACTCAATTTTAGTCATACATTTAGGCCAAAATGTATTCGGCCACATGTCTTTGGTAAAAAAAAATGTCAATAAGTGTATATTTATTGGTTTGCACAAAAGTTATAGCGTCTACAAACTAGGGTACATTTTCTGGAATTTACTCAGCCTTTAATTTATGACTGCCTATGTCATTTCTTGAGGTGCTAAAATGGCAGGGCAGTACAAAACCCCCACAAATGACCCCGTTTTGGAAAGTAGACACCCCAAGGAAATTGCTGAGAGGCATGTTGAGCTCATTGAATATTCATTTTTTTTTTGTCCCAAGTGATTGAATAATGACAAAAAAAAAAAAAAAAAAAAAATTACAAAAAGTTGTCACTAAATGATATATTGCTCACACAGGCCATGGGCATATGTGGAATTGCACCCCAAAATATATTCAGCTGCTTCTCCTGAGTACGGGGATACCACATGTGTGAGACTTTTTGGGAGCCTAGCCGCGTACGGGGCCCCGAAAACCAATCACTGCCTTCAGGATTTCTAAGGGCGTAAATTTTTGATTTTACTCCTCACTACCTATCACAGTTTTGAAGGCCATAAAATGCCCAGATGGCATAAAACCCCCCCAAATGACCCCATTTTGGAAAGTAGACACCCCAAGCTATTTGCTTTGAGGCATGTTGAGTCCATGGAATATTTTATATTTTGACACAAGTTGCGAGAAAGTGACATTTTTTTGCACAAAGTTGTCACTAAATGATATATTGCTCACACAGGCCATGGGCATATGTGGAAATGGCACCCCAAAATACATTTAGCTGCTTCTCCTGAGTATGGGGATACCACATGTGTGGGACTTTTTAGGAGCCTAGCCGCGTACGGGGCACCCGAAAACCAATCACCGCCTTCAGGATTTCTAAGGGTGTAAATTTTTGATTTCACTCTTCACTGCCTATCACAGTTTCGGAGGCCATGGAATGCCCAGGTGGCACAAACCCCCCCCCCCCAAATGACCACATTTTGGAAAGTAGACACCCTAAGCTATTTGCTGAGAGGCATAGTGAGTATTTTGCAGCTCTCATTTGTTTTTGAAAATGAAGAAAGACAAGAAAAAATTTTTTTTTTTCATTTTTCAAAACTTTGTGACAAAAGGGAGGTCTGCAAAATACTCACTATACCTCTTAGCAAATAGCTTGGGGTGTCTACTTTCCAAAATGGGGTAATTTGGGGGGGGGTTTTGCCACCTGGGCATTCTATGGCCTCCGAAACTGTGATAGGCAGTGAAGAGTGAAATCAAAAATTTACGCCCTTAGAAAGCCTGAAGGCGGTGCTTGGTTTTCGGGGTCCCGTGCGCGGCTAGGCTCCCAAAAAGTCCCACACAAGTGGTATCCCCATACTCAGGAGAAGCAACAGAATGTATTTTGGGGTGTAATTTCACATATTCCCATGGCATGTTTGAGCAATATATCATTTAGTGACAACTTTGTGCAAAAAAAAAAAAAAAAAAAAATTTGTCTCTTTCCCGCAACTTGTGTCACAATATAAAATATTCCATGGACTCGACATGCCTCTCAGCAAATAGCTTAGGGTGTCTACTTTTCAAAATGGGGTCATTTGGGGGGGGTTTTGAACTGTCCTGGCATTTTATGCACAACATTTAGAAGCTTATGTCACACATCACCCACTCTTCTAAACACTTGAAGACAAAGCCCTTTCTGACACTTTTTGATTACATGAAAAAATTATTTTTTTTTGCAAGAAAATTACTTTGAACCCCCAAACATTATATATTTTTTTAAAGCAAATGCCCTACAGATTAAAATGGTTGGTGTTTCATTTTTTTTTTTTTCACACAGTATTTGCGCAGCGATTTTTCAAACGCATTTTTGGGGGAAAAAAAACACACTTTTTAAAATTTTAATGCACTAAAACACACTATATTGCCCAAATGTTTGATGAAATAAAAAAGATGATCTTAGGCCGAGTACATGGATACCAAACATGACATGCTTTAAAATTGCGCACAAACGTGCAGTGGCAACAAATTTAATACATTTTTAAAAGTCTTTAAAAGTTACCACTTTAAATTTACAGAGGAGGTCTACTGCTAAAATTACTGCCCTCGATCTGACCTTCGCGGTGATACCTCACATGCATGGTGCAATTGCTGTTTACATTTGACGCCAGACCGACGCTTGCGTTCGCCTTAGCGCGAGAGCAGGGGGGACAGGAGTGCTTTTTTTTTTTTTTTCTTTATTATTTTTTTGCTTTTTTATCTTATTTTTAAACTGTTCCTTTCATATTTTTTTTTTAAATCATTTTTATTGTTATCTCAGGGAATGTAAATATCCCCTATGATAGCAATAGGTAGTGACAGGTAGTCTTTTTTGAAAAAATTGGGGTCTATTAGACCCTAGATTTCTCCTCTGCCCTCAAAGCATCTGACCACACCAAGATCGGTGTGATAAAATGTTTCCCCAATTTCCCAATGGCGCTGTTTACATCCGGCGAAATCTAAGTCATAAAATGCTTGTAGCTTCTGGTTTCTTAGGCCATAGAGATGTTTGGAGCCTCTCTGGTCTCTGATCAGCTCTATGGTCAGCTGGCTGAATCACCGGCTGCATTCTCAGGTTCCCTGTTGAGACAGGAGAGCCAGAGAAAAACACGGAAGACGGTGGGGGGGGGCATTCCCTCCCACTGCTTGTAAAAGCAGTCTAGAGGCTAATTAGCTGCTAGGATTGCTTTTACATGAAAGCCGACCGCTGGCTGAAAAGAATGATACCAAGATGATACTTAAACCTGCAGGCATCATTCTGGTATAACCACTCAAAGTAGTGAATGGCGTTACCTGAAGACAAAAAAATGGTTAACAATAAAGCACAGTAAACGGTAAAGTATAAAAAATTGCATACCTGAAAAGCAAACGTGATAAAACATAATAACAATAAAACATTGCAGAATAGAATACAGTAAAAAAAGAGCAGAACAATAGAGAGAGAATAGAGAGAGAGAGAACAATAAAACGACAACTATTTTTTTTTATTTTATGTTTTTGTTTGTTTTTTTTTTTTTACACTTTTTTTTGTAACTGTAAACGGTTCCAGGTTCGGGTCTCTCAAAACGCGATGGCATCTTGGGAGACCCTGTGAAAGTGTGCCTAGTCTGTGCAATGCTGTACCCTACGCTAAAACTCAACTAGTGCATGGTAGCGTTCAAAACATTCACCAATGCAAAGACCAGGATTGTCAGGACAGGAGGGACAATAATAGCAGGTGTCACGCCTATATCCGCGCTTGCTGCAGACACGACATCTTTTTTGGGGGGGTTCGTTGGGTAGGGGTACTCGGGAGGACATAAAGAAAATGCCTCTCATGCAGCCGACTGCATTTGGTTGGGGATGTGAATGGGGGAAGTACGGGCGCTGCAGAAGTGGTGGGTTCCCAATTAGGATTGGCGAATGCAGCAGGAAGGGCATTATGGGCACGACGGGCCTGTGTTTGTCTTTTTGGTGGCAGTGGGACACTACTTGTGCTTGCCACCTCGCCAGCTTGAACTGCACTTATGGGACTCGCCACGTCACCAAGTGTTACTGCAGTGCTGGTTTGACTACGACCGGGGTGTACTAGGCCGCTGGCGCTTGCCAGTTGACCAAAACGCTACCAAAAAAACTGTTAGCGATCGCAGGGATCAGGCCTGACTCTGCAAATGCTGCAGTTATGTGTTTAGTGTTTTGTAAGTGACAGTGATCGATCGATACTGCACTTGGGTGGGCTGGGCCGGGTGGAGGGGCAAAACGCAGGTGCTAGCAGGTATCTGGGCTGATCCCGCTAACACTGCATTTTTGGGAACCCTAAACTGCTGGGGACGCTAGTATAGATCTGATCGGATCAGATATTGATCCGTTCAGATACTATACCACTAAGGGAGGTGTACGGTGCGTGCGTGGGTGTTAGCATTACTGGCACTAACCTGACGCTGCCTGGGGCTTGCCAGTTCACCAAAACGCTACCAAAAAACTGTTAGCGATCGCAGGGATCAGGCCTGACTCTGCGAACGCTGCAGTTATGCGTTTAGTGTTTTGTAAGTGTCAGTGATCGATTGATACTGTACTTGGGTGGGCTGGGCCGGGCGGAGGGGCAAAACGCAGGTGCTAGCAGGTATCTGGGCTGATCCCGCTAACACCGCGTTTTTGGGAACCCTAAACTGCTGGGGACGCTAGTATAGATCTGATCAGATCAGATATTGATCCGTTCAGATACTATACCACTAAGGGAGGCGTATGCTGCGTGCGTGGGTGTTAGCGGTACTGGCGCTAATCTGACGCTGCCTGGGGAGACGCATATCACCGCTGGGCGATCAGGGGGCTAAACCTTTATTCGGTAATAAACGGTGGGTGCCCTGACACTAAAAAATAAACGAACTAACCAGCGTCACCCGTAACAGTTATACGGTGATCAGTGGTGAAAGGGTTAACTAGGGGGCAATCAAGGGGTTAAAACATTTATTAGGTAGTATATGGGGGTCCCTGTCGCTATAAAACGCTGACGGCGAACCTAAATATTTACGTCCCTAACTAGCGTCACCAGCGACACTAATACAGCGATCAGAAAAATGATCGCTTAGCGACACTGGTGACGGGGGGTGATCAAGGGGTTAAAACTTTATTGGGGGGGGTTAGGGGGTATCCTAGACCTAAAGGGGGCTAATACTAACTGCCCTAACACAGTAACTGTCACAAACTGACACCATGCAGTAATCAGAAAAAAAAAAAAAAAAACTGCTTAGTGTCAGTGTGACGGGGGGTGATTGGGGGGTGATCGGCGGGGGATCGGGGGTGTAAAGTATGCCTGGCATGTTCTACTGTAAGTGTATGTGTTGTGCAACTCACTC
This sequence comes from Aquarana catesbeiana, assembly GCF_042186555.1. Lineage (NCBI taxonomy): Eukaryota > Metazoa > Chordata > Amphibia > Anura > Ranidae > Aquarana > Aquarana catesbeiana. The sequence continues at coordinate 328,787,242 of NC_133325.1, forward strand.
AGATGTCTTCTCTCCTCGGCGCCGGAACGGAAACTGCTGAGCCGAGGAGAGATGACATCACATCCTCTGCCTGTGTGTACTACACACTGGCAAGGGAGGATTCTCATTGGCTGGGAGCGATCGCGGGGGGGGGCCACAAATGGATGGCCTCCCCCTCATCACTGAACGCTCCCAGACCAAAGCCGACCGCCTCGGGCACCGGGGGGGGGTCGATCGGACCCCCCCACCCGCGGGAGGCAGATCATGTATGGGTACGTGATTCTGCCTGCCCGTGCCATTTTGCTGACATATATCAGCGTGAGGCGGTCGGCAAGTGGTTAAGCAGGCAGACTGGGAGGCAAGCCCCAAAAAGTAAATTTATAGCCCCAACCTCTAACTGCAGCAGGAGTGGGAGCTATTCGACTTCACTATTTAACAATGATGTATGGAACCTCTCAGTCTGCATGGATGTCATCATAGTCAGTGATAGTAAGAATATCTGTAGCAAGGTCTCCGGCCTTATCCAGTCTAATGAGGACCTCCAAGGCCAAAGATAGCCAACATTCTTCAGTATGTAGTGGGTTGTGAGGCATAGTGGGTACAAAGATGGTGAAAGTTATTGGGCGCCAGACACTTCTTGGATGTAAATGAGGTTTTATTTCTTTTGACAGTCCTTTTTGCATTTTTGGGGCGAAAGAGGGTTAGGGCCAGGACACCCTTAAGTAGTCATAGATGCAATTGGCAGACTCTGAGACTTCAATAGGAGGACAGCCGTGCAGGGAAAGACCCCAGCAAGGTGCCACATCTGCACATGCAGGAATGCCGTCTCCTATGGTAACAGTCTAACAGTTCCTAACCCAAACGTACCAGTCCTTTCAGCTCCACTACAACTGCCTCTTGTAGTTCTTCAACACTGAGCTCCCAGTCTCTCACTAGACCCACTAATTAATTGACTCTGAATCCCTTGAGCTCCTCCAAGGTTTGCAGTGGTATCCCCCCTCAAGCGTCACCCACATGTCCCTGTTGGATCCCTAGCTTGGCCCTCCAGATACCTCTCAAGCTTCACCCCTGCTAACCGGCGAGGTCCCTGGCTTGACACACAAGGCTGCTCTGCAAGCGTCTCCTCCGCGGGTTGGGTCCTTGACTTGATCACCGCCTGAAGTTTCCCGATTCTCCACCATGCCCCTTCGGTGAGAATGTGTTTCTGGTACTTGCGTCAGTTACTCACTGTGGTCCCTGGTAAGGCTCGGTTCACACATGGGCGGCACGACTTGCAGGTCGCCTCAGCGAGGCGACCTGCAAACGACTGCGGGGCGACTTGCGAGACGACTTCTGCATAGAAGTCTATGCAAGTCGCCCCAAGTCGCCCCCAAAGTAATACAGGAACCTTTTTCTAAGTCGGAGCGACTTGCGTCGCTCCAATTAGAACGGTTCCATAGCACAGAACGGGAGGCGACTTGTCAGGCGACTAGGTCGCCTGACAAGTCGCCCCAGTGTGAACCGAGCCTAAAGGTGGTTGGTCCCATTGTGGTGACAGCTCCCCTTCTACCTCTGACCACTGACAGGTTCTCCGGCCGACAGAACTGTCAATTATGGTCGGATTGCAAGCCGCAATCCCAACCTTGTGCCGCTCTCTTTACTTCTGGACAGGCTCTCACACAGGCTAGCAGCCAGATGCCACCAGGATAGGCCAAATCTCTGGCCTAGCAGCCCAGGGTGTACGACACACGTCCACCCAGACAGTCATCCAGGTGGCACAGAACATAGATTACCTGACCTCACCCGAATATATAGGTTCTCCCAGCAGGCCAAGGGATTCAAGAAAACCCCTGCCCATTGGCTGAGATACCCCGTATACCCATAACCTGACCTTGGGTTGCCCTTCTCGTATCTAGTACCACCAAGTACCCGGCCACCTAGTGATAGAAGAGAAACATGCAACAAGGCTTAACTTAGGGAGAACTCAATAGATCTCTATCAATCGACCAAGATAACTCCTGGCAAGTAAATTTGTGAGGAGCTCCCTGATTAGAGTCCATGGGATGAGAGGAACACCGCGTGACACAATCTAAACTAAAAAGTGAATATTCACCTAAAATGCAGTGACCAGAAAAACTATGCTGAACCTCTTGTGCTTATATTATTATTATTACTATTATTATACAGGATTTATATAGCGTCGACAGTTTACGCAGCGCTTTACAACATTATGGCAGACAGTACAATTGCAATACAATTTAATACAGGAGGAATCAGAGAGCCCTGCTCGTTACAGCTTACAATCTATAAGGGAGGGTCAAGTTATACAAAAGGGTAATAGTTGTGGGGGATGAGCTAATGGAGAAAATAGTGTGGTTGTTAGATGGAGGCAGGATAGGTTTCTCTGAAGAGTAAAGTTTTCAGGGATCGCCTAAAAGTTGATAAATTTGGAGACAGTCTGACAGATTGGGGTAGGGAATTCCAGGCGATTAGGCTGGTATTTTGAGACTAGGCTAGTGATGTAACTGGGGGCAGAGTTTTGGATGGCTTTGTAACTTATTGTTAGTATTTTGAATTTAATTCGTTGGGCGAGTGGCAGCCAATGGAGGGATTGGCAGAGAGGGGTAGCAGACACTGAGCAGTTTGTAAGGTGGAGGAGTCTGGCAGCAGCATTCATGATGGACTGAAGGGGGGATAGTCTATTTAAAGGTAAGCCAATGAGGAGTGAGTTGCAGTAGTCAAGGCGAGAGATAACTATGGAGTGAATCAGGAGCTTTGTGCATTGGTTAGAAAGGGACTTCGTTTAGAAATGTTGAGGAGGTTGAGGCGGCAAGCTTTGGAAAGTGATTGAATGTGGGGCCTAAAGGAGAGTTCAGAGTCCAGGATAATACCCAGTACCTTGACATGTGGGGATGGGTGGATGGTTGTCCCATTGCACTTGACAGACCAGACTGGGGAAGAGGCACGTGGGGGGAGAAAATATTATAAGCTCGGTTTTGGACAAGTTGAGTTTGAGGAAGTGGTGCGACATCCATACAGATATGTCTGTTAGTAAGACAGTGATGCGTGAGGAGACTGATGGAGCGAGTTGAGGGGTGGAGAGATAGATTTGTGTGTCGTCAGCATAGAAATGATATTAAAAGCCGTGAGAGGGCTGACCCAGGGAAGAGGTGTAGATTGAAAATAAGAGGCCCAAGAACAGAACCTTGGGGGACCCTGACAGAGAAGGGAAGAGGAGTGGAGGAAGTAGAATTGTACAGTCACAGAGACCGAGGGAGTAAAATTTTTTGAGGAGGAGGGGGTGGTCAACCGTGTCAAAGGCAGCTGAAAGGTCCAGAAGTAGGGGTACAGAATAGTGTCTGTTGGTTTTTGCAGTTAGCAGGTCATTAGTGATTTTTAAAAGAGCAGTTTCTGTGGAGTGTTGAGGGCGAAATCCAGATTGAAGAGGATCAAGAAGGTTATTCTTAATAAGGTGGTCACTCGGTTGTAAACCAGGTGTTCAAGGAGTTTAGAGGAAAAGGGGAGCAAGAAGATAGGGTGTAGGTTAAGATTGGTAGGGTCCAAGGACGGCTTTTTAAGTATGCGGGTGACCAGTGCATGTTTTAGAGCATTGGGGAAGATGCCAGAGGTGAAGGAGAGATTGAAGATATGGGTAAGAGTGTAGGATGGAGTCAGAGGGCGACCATAGCATTTGAGAGGGAATAGGGTCCAGGGGATAGGTGGTTAGGTGGGCGCTAGAAAGGAGTTTAGCAACTTCGTCTGTAGTAGCAGATTTGAATAAGGGGAGTGTCAGTTGTACCTGTTGACATGGGGTCTTAACTGGGAGAGATACCTGTAGAGTGGAGATTTCATCACGGATTGTATCAATCTTGTTTTTGAAATGACTAACAATCTCCTGGGCAGTGAGTGAGTCCGTGGGTGGAGGCTGTGGAGGACGAAGTAGAGAGTTGAAGGTAGAGAAGTGTTTACGGGGACTGGATGAGAAGGTGTTAATAAGAGTTGTAAAATAGGTCTGCTTGGCAGTGTGGAGGAAAGAGTAGTATTTTTGGAGGGCAGATTTGTATTGAAGTCTTTGAGATACTTAGTCTTGTGCCACAGACGCTCAAGAGCGTGACTACGTTTTTTCAGAATTTTGCCAGGGTTGTAGGGGTCGAGGCCTGATTCTGTGTGTGGTGAGGGGAGCGAGGTTGTCCAGGGTGGAGGACAGGGATTATTGTAGATGGATGTAGCTTGGCTGGGGCAGGACAGGGGAGAGATTTTTGTCATAGAGGTGGTCAGCAGCAGGAGAGAGGAGTTGAAGTTTTGAAAGTTTCTACGGGTGATGGTTAGGCGATTGGAGGGAAAGGTGGTGGAAGACAAGGGGAGAGAGAAACTTATAAGGTGGTGGTCAGAGAGAGGAAAAGGATTGTTTGAGAAGCTGCATGGAGTGCACAGGTAGGAGAATACAAGGTCAAGGGTGTTGTCATCAGAGTGAGTAGGAGCCTGTACCCATTGCTTCAGGTCAAATGAAGAGGTTAGACTAAGAAGTTTAGAAGTAGCAGGAGTGTTTGTATTAGAAGGGATGTTGAAATCACCAAGAAGGATTGTGGGAATTTCCAAAGAGAGAAAGTAGGGTAGCCAGGCAGAAAGCTCATCAAGGAAAGTCGATAATGGTCCAGGGGCCGGTAGATCACAGAAATTCTTAGGGAAGTTGGAGAGAATAGACGTATACAGTGGGCTTCAAATGATGAGAGGGAAAAAGAGGGAGGAGAGTGAATAACCTGGAAGGTGATCTGGGGGGATAGGAGGAATCCCACTCCACCGCCCTTGCGTCCATTAGGCCTAGGGGAGTGAGTCCAGTGAAGGCCACCCTGGGATAGGGAAACAGGAGGAGAAGGGGTGTCAGATTCGTGGAGCCAGGTTTCGGAGACAGCAAGTAGATTAAAGGAATTAGTGACAAAGAGGTCATGAACAGCGGTGAGTTTGTTGCAGACAGAGCGGGCTTTCCAGAGGGCACAGGAGAGAGTGAGGCTGCCATTGGGAAGAAGAGGAATGGAGACTAAATTGCGTAGATTGCGACAACTTCCAGAGGGTGTAGGGTGATGGGTGAGTCGGGTACAGTTAAATAAGGGAGGCCCAGGGTTTGGGGAAATATCTCCAGCGGTTAGGAGAAGCAGAAGAGTAAGGGAGGTAATATGAGAATACTATGAGGGGACATGCTTCAGCATCCGGGGGGTTTGTTAGCAAGTGGGCTTAGAATTAGAAAGAGATGAGTGCAGTAATAGGAGGAGGGGAGAAGTGAGGGTGATATGTACTGATTGTGGGGTGGAGCAGAAGGGCGAAGAAAAGAGTTTGAGGAGAGAGGCTGCAATTGTGAAGAGGAGGAGAGGTAAAGAGTGCATGTTTCAGAGAGGAAGGTGAGATAATTTGGAAATGTGGTCACCTGCAGTCTGATGTGGTTTGCTTTGTGCAAATCGCTGAAATGCAAGAGCAGAAGTGCCACTTATTTAAAGAACACCACTTCTTCTTATAAAAAGTTATTACTAATATACAGAATATGCCCATTCGTATTCAGACAATACTGTTCTAATTTGTGTCTCTAAATATGTTATATGCGTCTTTGACCTTGAACAAGTTAATATTTATAACATGGGTTATTTTACAGGAGGTGGATATGAAGAAATTCAGGAGCTGAGAGAAGATGGCTTGTGCTCTGCTAGTCACATACCAGACAATGTAATTTCCCAATCTCATCAGTATGGAAATAATGACTATTCTCCATTCAGCAAAGCGGTAAATAACAAGAGGTAAAACAAACATAGGTTGTCCATCTTGTGATACACAGTAGTGGATTAGGTAAAATTTTGCATAGCTTAAATCATTAAGGGGTTACACAGTTTATCAGCCCACAGTGTGCATACAGAAAAAAAGCCCATGCACTGCCAATGTAGTAATAGAATTGCAAACAATTGTTAAAAGGCCAGTTGCTGCAATCACCTGTGTGTTCCTCACATTAATGAAATATATGTGCTGCGCTGCTGGTATACAGTCGTGCTAAAAAGTTTGCATACCCTGGCAGAAATTGTGACATTTTGGCATTAATATTGAAAATATGACTGATCATGCCAAAAAACTGTCTTTTATTTAAGGATAGCAATCACATTAAGCCATTTATTATCTGTTTTTTTGGATCCTTTTTAAAGCGGGGGTCCACCTATCTATCGTTTTTTTTTTTTTGGAGTTCATTCACAAACTTTTCTTCTCATGATTATCTACTCACATGTTCTGTGTAATAAGTCCGCCTGTGTCCGATTTCGTTGTAAAGAATAACTTATAAAATTCACTGAAGGCGGTTTCCATCTTCATTGTGGGCATTTGAAGCCCACAAGCATGTATTTCCTGGATGCAGTGAATGCTGTGCTCCCAGCATTCACAGAGATGTTGTGATGACGCTGTTGCACAATGCATGCTGGGAAGCCTGAAACTAGCTCCCAGGGTACTGTGGGAGGTCTGGGAGAGGCTAGAAACACGCCTACTCCCATGGGAGGAAAACCAGGAAGTGCTAAGAAGATTAGAAAAAAAAAGGTAATTACGGCGATTTAAATTTTTTTACACAGCATGTCAGCATCTAGGCAAGGAAGAGAATGCATAGAGATAATGTTCAAAATTTGGGTGGAACCCCGCTTTAAATCATAATAACAGAAATCATCCAAATGGCCCTGATAAAAAAGTTTATATACCCTGGAATATTTGGCCTTGGTACAGACACAGAAGGTGGCTTTTTAAATCACAATTAGTGTCTGTGTATAAATGGTCAATGAGTTTGTTAGCCATGAGGAGGTAGAAAAGAACAATCAAAAGACCTGCGTAACAATATTTTTGGTAATTGTCTCCTATCCATCTGTACATCTCTACTGAACTGACTTTGCTGTAACATATTTTTAGTAATTGTCTCCTGCTGCCATATCTTTAAACTTCCATATTTACTGCTAGCTCTATAACAAACACACTGCAATAGCAATATTACTGGTGATTGATTCTCAACTCCATGTGGCTTGAGTGATCAAGAGAGGTAATTAGCTTTATGACCCTAGCCTGTGTCTGTAGCTGGTCTGGTACTGGCCATCTCCTCCCCATATTCAGGTGTCTCACATCAGACCCAATAATGACCAACTGAGAAATGCATCCCAGCTTAGTCTCCCTATAAATTTATGGCAGTTTATGGGGTGGCGCAGACAGGGGCAAGGCGCAGACATCATGGCTCTGTCACGAGTGATGCGCAGTTTCACCGACGCAGTTTAACGAAATCAGGATAACTAAAGCTGCATGAACAAGAACTTTGCTCCACTCTGCAAGATGACAAGCAAACCAGCTTTGACATTTATTTTATATTAGGTTAGTTTCCCACTCTCTATGCACTAAACATGCTCCTTATTCTCTTCCTTCTCACATTGGTGTCTTCTATCCTCAAATTATCTTTACTCTACCCCTCCTCTCTTCCCTGCAGCATGCACATATCACCCTCACTCCTACCCTCTCCCTACTATGGCACCCATCATCTCCTGCATTTGCTGCACCCACATGCTGACATAAACACCAGGGCCACTAGACACGTGTGCTCATGCACATCCCACTCCCACCTTGCCTTCCTCGCCCTCCTCCTTCTCCTAGTCTCAGGTGACATTTCTCCTAATCCTGGTCCGCCATTTTCCAAATGCAAGCCACATATCCAATACCCCTCTGGCAACCACCGCAATCCACTCAGTTTAATTTCTATCCCCCTACTTCCTCAAAGCACCCCAATCTCATGCGCCCTTTGGAACACCCGCTCCATCTGTAACAAGCTAACATCTGTACATGACCTCTTCATCTCTCATGGCTTGAACATACTCGCCATAACAGAAACCTGGCTTCAAAATTTTGACTCAGCTTCTCCTGCTGCCCTCTACCATGGTGGTCTCCATTGAACTCACTCCCCCAGACCCAACAGACAGAAAGGAGGTGGAGTTGGCTTCCTTCTATCCCCACAAAGCACTTTCCAAGTCCTTCCTGTCCCTCCCTCTCTATCCCTCTCTTCTTTCGAGATGCACTGTATTCGTCTGTTTTCTCCCATTTCTCTGAGGATTGCAGCAATTTATAAGCCTCCAGGACCGGTATCACGCTTTCTTGATGACTTTGCTGCCTGGCTACCCTACTTTCTCTCCTCTGAAATACCCACCATTATTCTTGGTGACTTTAACATTCCTGTCAATGTTAACAGCCCAACTACAGCTAAACTTCTCGACTTAACCTCATCTTTTGACCTAACCCAATGGACACATACTTCCACTCACTCCAATGGTAATACCCTTGACCTTGTATTCTCCCATCTCTGCAACCCTGGCAACCTCACCAACACCCCCTTTCCTCTCTCTGATCACAACCTCATTACTTTCACTGTATCCTTGCCTCCAACCACCCATCCCTCCAAGCAGCAAACAATTACTTGTAGAAACCTTCGCCACTTTAACCCTTCTCTACTATATTCTGCTACTGACCACCTATATGACATAATCATTCCCCTGTCCTGTCCTGACCTGGCCACCTCTGTCTACAACAGTTCACTCACATCATCACTAGATGCACTTGCTCCTCTAACCACACGCAGAATCAGGCCCCGACCGTTACAACCCTGGCTAACTGACAACACTAGAAATCTCAAGAGACATTGCCGTGCTCTTGAACGACTGTGGCGTAAAACCAAATGCCTGCAAGACTTCACCCTATATAAATCTGCCCTTCTAAAATACAATTCATGCCTCCATGCTGCCAAACAAGCCTACTTTGTCTCTCTTATTAATTCCTTGTCATCCAGTCCCCGTCGGCTCTTCTCAACCTTTAACTCTCTGCTTCATCCACCACTCCCTCTACCCACTAACTCACTCACTGCCCAAGAGATTGCCAATCACTTCTAAGACAAGATCGATGCAATTCGTGAGGACATCTCCACTGTGTGTACGTCTTCCCCACCCAACATACCTTGCCTAGCAGCACATTCAACACTCACCTCTATTGAATTGGCTACTACTGAAGAGGTTACAAAAATTTTCTCGGATGCCCACCTAACCAATTGTCCCTTGGATCCTGTTCCCTCACAACTACTACAGTCACCCTCTTCTTCTATCCTATGCTCCCTCACCCACATCTTCAATCTTTCCCTCTCTAGTGGCATCTTCCCCTCCCCTCTAAAACATGCGCAGATCACTCCCATTCTTAAAAAGCCCTCACTGGACCCTACCGACCTGAACAACTTAAGACCCATCTCATTGCTTCCATCCATTCACCTCTAAACTTCTAGAACGCTTAGTCTACAACCGTCTTAGCTCCTACCTCAATGAAAATAACCTTCTTGACCCTTTACAGTCTGGCTTTTGCTCGCAGCACTCCACAGAAACTGCCTTACTAAAACTAACGATTTACTAACTGCTAAAACCAACAGCCAGTACTCCATACTCCTACTACTTGACCTCTCTGCGGCCTTTGATACTGTTGACCACCCGCTCCTTCTCAATAAACTACATTCCCTTGGCCTCAGAGATTCTGCTCTATCCTGGTTCTCTGCCTATTTATCACAGCGCTCCTTCAGTGTCACTTACAACTCTGTCTCCTCCTCTCCATTGCCCCTTTCTGTGGGGGTCCCCCAAGGCTCGGTTCTTGGACCCCTTCTCTTCTCTATCTACACCTCCTCCCTTGGTCACTTAATAACTACCCACGGCTTCCAATACCACTTATACACCCAAATCTGCCTACTCCTCACCTCACTCCTTCAGTCTCCTCTCGCATTACTAACTTACTGACATATCAGCATGGATGTCGCACCACTTCCTTAAACAAAATCTCTCTAAAACTGAGCTATTAATATTCCCCCCCCCCGCCCGTGCCCCCCTCCATGACTTTTCCATTAAAATCAACAATGCAACCATTAGTCCCACCCCTCATGCCAGGGTACTAGGTGTAATCCTAGACTCTGACTTGCCATTTCAGCCTCAAATCCAATCATTGTCAAAAGTTTGTAGAATTCACCTCCGTAACATCTCTAAAATTAGCCCTAATTTAGCAAATGAAACCACCAAGCTCCTCATTCACTCCCTTGTTATCTCTCGCCTTGACTATTGCAACTCCTTTCTCATTGGCTTACCTCTCCATAGACTATCCCCTCTTCAGTCTATCATGAATGCTGCTGCCAGACTTATCCACCTTACCAACCGCTCAGTGTCTGCCAACCCTCTACTCCAATCCCTACACTGGCTCCCAATCACCCAGCGAATTAAATTCAAAATACTAACCACAACATACAAAGCCATTCACAACTCTGCCCTGAGCTACATCACTAATCTTGTCTCCAAATATCACCCAAATCGACCTCTCCGCTCTTCTCAAGACCTCCTGCTTTCAAGCTCTCTCATCTCCTCCTCCCATGCTCGTCTCCAGGATTTATCCAGAGCCTCTCCCATCCTCTGGAACTCGCTACCTCCATCTATCCGGCTTTCCCCTACTCTTGCTACCTTCAGGCGATCCCTGAAAACTCATCTCTTCAGGAAAGCCTATCATGTCTCCAACTAATCTCCTACCACTTCCACCAGCTCATTCCCCGCAGTTACAACCTTTTGTACCACCTGCCCCACCCTATTAGATTGTAAGCTCTTCTGAGCAGGACCCTCTTAATCCTCTTGTATTTTATTGTATTATAACTTTATTGTCTCCCTTTTATATTGTAAAGTGCTGCGTAAACTGTTGGCGCTATATGAATCCTGTATAATAATAACAAGGTAATGAAACTTTACAAATATGGAAAAGGATATAAAAAAGATGTACAAAGCCTTGAATATGCCAGCCAATACGGTTTAATCACTTATTGAAAAGTGGAAAATTAGGGGCTCTTTGATACCAAGCCAAAGTCAGGTAGACCAAGAAAAATTGCAGCCACAACTGATGGAAGAATTGCTCATGGTACAAAGAAAAACCCACAGGTAACCGCAGGAGAAATACAGGCTGCTCTCCAAAAAGATGGCGTTGTTGTTTTTAAGGAGCACAATTCAACGATACTTGAACAAAAAAGAGCTGCATGGTTGAGCTGCCAGAAGGAAGCCTTTACTGTGCCAATGCCACAAAAAGCCAATGAGACATGTCAAGGTGTTGCTGGGCATATTGTAACCAGGCTTTTTTGTGGAACTTGTACAGTAAAGGCTTTTTTTCTGGCAACTTGACCATGCAGCTCTGTTTTGTTCAAGTATAATCGTATTGTGCTCCTTTAAAAAAAAAACCACACCATCATTTTCCACAGCAGCCTGTATTTTTCCTGAGATTACCTGTGGGTTTTTCTTTGTATCCCGAACAGTTGCTTTGGCAGTTGTGGCTGAAATCGCCTGATCTTGGCTTGGTATCAAAAGAGACCCTAATTTTCCACTTCTTAAGTGATTGAACAGTACTGACTGGCATATTCAATGCTTTTGATATATTTTTTATATCCTTTTCCATCTTTAGTACAGGGATTTGTTGTGCCAAATACAAAGGAAATAAATAATAAAATGCAAAAAATAAAAATAAAAAGCTGCTAACACTAGATTGCTTGGTACAATTGAAAGAAATGGAAAAGGACGTGTAGCGCTTAAAAAAAAAAAAAAAAAATCAATAATAAAATTCACCAAAAAGTTTGAGCGATCAGCATAAAGTCCCTTTAAGGTGTCTTCATATATGGAAGGAAAGATAGACCAATAGTACTGACTCTTGCCATCAGTGTATGGGGTATACACTTTTAAATATACTGAATAGCGGCACCATCGATCCTTCCTACAAACACTGTTCCACTACACATGCGGTTAAAGCTGCTCCACATCATGTCAGACCATTAAGGGTAAGGGAATCACTCCACATCCAGAAAAGACCTACTGCAGGCATGCTCCAGCATCCACATATATATATAAAAATAGAAAACAATGCTCATTGCACAATGATCGATACAAATCAATTTATAGAAGATAAAAATGATAAAATAAGATAAAATAAGAGTCAGTACTATTGGGTGATGGTCTATCTTTCCTTCCACATATGAAGACACCTTAAAGGGACTTTATGCTGATCGATCAAATGTTTGATGAATTTTATTATTGATTTTTATTTTTAAGCGCTACACTTCCTTTTCCATTCCTTTTCAATCTTTGTAAAGTTTGAATACCTTGTTAGGCAGGTCTTTTGACTGTTCTTTTCTACCTCCTCATGGCTCAATGTCTAGCTTGCCTAATGCATTCATGTGAGAGCTAACAAACTTATTGACTATTTATACACAGACACGAATTGTGATTTAAAAAGCCACAAATGTGGAAATTAACCTTTAATTGCCATTTTAACCTGTGTGTGCCACCTTCTGTGTCTGTACCAAGGCCAAACATTCCAGGGTATGTAAACGTTTTATCAGGGCCATTTGGGTGATTTCTGTTATAATGATTTAAAAAGGATCCAAAAAACTATGTCATAATAAATGGCTTCAAGCGATTGCTATCCCTAAATAAAAGACAGTTTTTGGTATGATCAGTCATATTTTTAATATTAATGCCAAAATTTCACAATTTCTGCCAGGGTATGCAAACTTTTGAGCACAACTGTATATACATGCAAATGTGATGTGCCAATAATGTGAAAATAAATGAATTCAATATTCCTATAACAAGTGTAATAACATATAATCCTCTTTCAGAAAGAGGTGTGATAAATATTGCACCAAATGGAATCCAGTGATGTGGGTCCAAAACTAATGCTAATAATTTACAATATTCAGTTTGAAGAAAAAAAAATAAAAAAATCACGTTAATTCCTTATTTCATGCAAAATCCACTATTGAATGTCCTTCGCCTAAAGCAATAGTGATTTTAAAACCAAGTCCCAGTGCTGAAAGATAAATTAAGCTTCTCCAGTGCTCCACCAGACACTGAAAGTAAGAGTGGACCTGTACCTGTGTGCTAGACCTATAGCATAGGTCTAGGAGCGTTTGTTCCCCAATTCAAGGGGTGATCATGTCCAGGAACGGTCTCCACTCTTCCCCTTCAATCCTTCCTCTCCCTCTATTCCAATAGTCTCACCAACTTTCCAATACATTCTATAGACAGCCCACATTTCAATCGACATGATCATCTCATGCTCTCATTACTAATAACCATTTCTTGTGGGATATATTCTTACAACCTCAGTGATCACCGTTAGCAATGGACAGACCTTTATTTTAGGTTTCTCATACTCAAGCATCATAATGTACTCATACAATCCAGATAATCAGGTTTTACATCACATATGAATACCAGATTTCAGTGCTACAGACCCCCTTACCGCCAAAAATGTTAAGCTTGCTCAAGTGAGTGTAAGTGTATTTCCACCTTTGCAGCCTGGATAATATATACTCTATATTTGTTCTATATCCCATAAACATAGAACTTCAAAAAAAAAAATAATAAAAATAAATGCTGGTTACCTTTTTTAAGTGCTTAAAAATCATTACTGCCGGGGGGGCTTAGCAGGGCACATATAGTTCCTGTCCCCTACCTTTTCCACCTTTTGATTCTAGCCGCTTTTACAGTTGACCAACGGGTTCTGGCATGGATCAAGGTAGATCCCCTCTCTACTCTGTCCTCCCTCACCCCTCCCATTTCACTATTCTTTACACAATTATCACCAGTCCCATAATGCTCTCCACCACTTAATTCACAATTTTTCACTGGTCCACTATTTTATGGCTTTGTAAGTACATAGCATACCTATTCTTTTTGCCCTACTTTATTTATCCAGATTCCATTTCATCATGATTGGTAGTTCCCCCGAGTTGCTGCGGGGGACCCCCCTTGGTGGTGGCGCCTTGCGCCTGCCGGGACATGCATAAGCAACCCTTCCCCCCCCCCACCCCCCATCTACATAAATATTTTGTTCAATTATCCTGTTTATCGCTTATGCCTTCAGGCAATTACATTGTTCTCTGATCAATTTGCTAATTAAGTTACAGATACCCTCCTGACAAAGCGGCTATTGTCCACAAAACTAGTTGAGAGAGATGCCATCTTTGATCAATTGTCCCACTGTGATTCTCCCCTTCTGGGGTTAAATTATTTTGGTGAAATATATGAACTGTTATCATGTTTTAATTTGTAATTGGTAATGCTTCCTGTTTCTTACCACACTTGGTGGCACATGCACCCGAATAGGAGGAATAAAGAAGAGTCACAAATTATATTATCATTGTTCACGGTGTTGGGACTATTTATTCACTAACTCTATGGACTTTTTTTGGAAGTTTTGATAAGTTGGATTTATATATTTATCTATATAGTTGTTTTGAGTTATTCATTTACTTGGTTTTGGGTGTAGCGCCTTACTTTTGTGTTCTCAATAGGTTAGAAGTGTTTATTGCACATAATGGGGCAGCCACATTTTTTCCTCTGCTATAACAAAATGGATCATGCTTTGCTGGGGTTTTTCGCCTTCCTCTGCATCAACTGTGGGTATAGGACTGCGTACATGGGATTGTATTTTTTTTTTGGTTGAACTAGATGGCCTTGTGTCTTTTTTCAACCTATGTAACTGTATATATTTTTTATATTCACACCCTTGCAAAGCAAACCTCAATGTCTCTCCGTGAAACCTCGAATGGAGGCAAAAGCGTTTTTTAAAATTGAATATGTAATTTTTCTGACTACAGACCACTTTTATTTTTTACTCCAGACCATATAAATATATACAAAACCCCTTACTATAGTTAAATGTATTTGCATTTTCCACAACAATTTTGGGAATGGCCAACTAAATGTTTGATGTTTCTCATGTGAATTAGGATTACGACTTCAGCTAAATTGGAGCACTTCTGATAACATATTATTACATTTATCACTGTATACTTCAGTGTTCCTTATCTGACCTAGTGTTAATTGATATTTAGGCAACATTCGTCTGTTTTGCCAAGACGCCCATTTGCTCCGAAAAGTGCTGCAGATCTGAAACTTGGTGATTTAGTGAAATTCTCGCATCCAGGTGGCAAAATAAGTAAGGGAACAGTGCAGTACAAGGGTCCCCTGCCTGGCAGAGAAGAAGTGTACCTAGGAGTGGAACTGGAAGGAGGAGATCTTGGGAAGCATGATGGTGTGTTCCAAGGAACTCGATACTTCTTGTGGTAAGAGAAGCTTAAATATGTTCACTTTTTTTAATGGAAACCTACAAGGAAATAAACATGTTGGCTGCCACTGCTGGTTTCTTCTTGTAAAAATGCTAATTGTTTGGCTGTCATGACCCTTTTGTATTGCGTTACCATCCAGAAGGGGTGCAGATGAGATTTGACATTACTCCTTTACTTTCTAGATCCGCATACTGCCTTCGGGTCTGTGACTCAGAAACTAATAAGCCTGTGGTTCAGCAAAATAGGCACATTCAAAAAGCAGCCAGCAATTGCAGTCCCTATATTTCTCTCAAGACAATAGACATTAAATCTTAAGTTTAGTATACATTTTTTAGGATGCAGCACCACACAAATAAGTTATTTGTAATGGGGTGTATCCCATTACTGAAGGTACATGTGTTTGCTAAAAAAAAATCTTCCACACCCTGACCAGTCGGGCTTCATTCCCAACAGATCAACTAGTACCATTAGAAGAGTCTTTTTAAACATGCATATTCCAACTGACAATGCAGGTTCGAAGGCCATTCTGGCCTTGGACGCTGCCAAGGCCTTCGATAGCCTAGAATGGTACCACTTATGGAGGGTGCTAGAGAGATTCAGGATTGGCCCATCCTTTATTAGGTGGGTGAAAATACTTTACAGTGAGTCAAGAGCTAAAATAAAAATTAACAATGAATATTCAGAATTATTCCAGTTGGAGAGAGGGACGAGACAGGGCTGCCCTTTGTCCCCTCTATTGTTCGCTCTTGCAATGGAACCACTAGCAATTATGACTAGATATACACGGGTTCCAGCGGCAAATGGAGGATGACAAGATAGCACTGTACACGGACGACGTTTTGTTTATTCTTGGAGACGTTGAAACCTCGCTAGACACCGTGATACAAATGGTTGTTGAATTTGGGCGATTTTCTGGTCTAGATGTCAACTGGGAGAAATCGGCTCTGCTACCGGTTGACTCACTTAGTAACCAGATATCGCCTGGAGCTCCCCACTAGAGGGTGGTTGCCAAGCTGAAATATCTTGGTATCTGAATCACGAGCGACATAAACCAGTATATCAATGATAACTTAGTCCCATTGTTACTTAAATCAAAGCAAAAGGGAGATATTTGGAGCCGACTCCCTTCCATAACTCTCCCATTTGTATAGCTCAGAAGTGGTTCAAGAGAATAGAATCCCTTTTCATGGAATTCATTTGGAGGAAGGGTCAATCTAGGATCAGTTTACAAACCATGCAATTATCGGTTAAAGAAGGGGGTACGGTGGTCCCACACCCGAGATCATATTTCCTGGCACCCCAGTTGCAACATCTAAGGGGTTGTGGAGTCCTGGGAGGGGGAAACCCTTGCAACAGAATGATAATGGGGACCCCACATAGTATACTAGTGGAGGTGTTAGAGGCGGACTCATTTATTCATACTTGCCCAACGATAAAATTAGTCAGCAAAGTATGGCAGGTAACGAAGGCATTAATGGGATATAATGGGGTAACAGAATACACCCCCTTATGGAAAAACTAAAATTTGGCGGAAGTAAGGAATATAGAGAGACCTAGGGAATGGGACAGGCTGTGTATTAACCGATTGGCTCAATTATATGAGGGCAATCTCATGAAGACATTTGCGGACCTAAGACGGGAATTTGATATATCAAATAAAGCTTTTCATAAATACCTGCAGATAAGGCATGCCATTCAAGCACAGTTTGGGTCACAAACCATTGAATGGACCCAGATCCCCACACTTTTAAAAATAATTAAACCAACTGCAACTAAGGGACTAATCTCTGAGTTGTAGGCTGGATTGGGGGCTAGAATAATAAGTGGAGTAGGACCCTCTAGGAGTAGAGTGGGATGGGAGAGAGACGTGGGGGTAATAACTACGGAACAATGGGATAGGATCTTAGAACGAGGAGACCTGGTCCCGATCTCTCCCTTGCAGAACGTATCCCACTTGTTCCTAATTCATAGAGCCTACTATACCCCCCCAAAAATGTTTAAATTCGGAAGGAGACAAAATGATGAGTGCCCCAGATGTAAGGCGTCAGGAGATCTGATCCACATGGTGTGGAAGTGTCCCAAGCTATTTAGATATTGGGCGGAGATAGTAGCCAGCATAAATAAAACTTTTGGGATTACACTAGAACCGGAGGTCAAGACTTGCCTATTAGGAAGCTTGGAGGAAGGTAGAGTTCCGACCAGTGCCATTGAAGTAGAGTTGAGATGCCTGTTTCAGGCGAGAAAATTATTAGCACAGAAATGGCAGGCACAGACTCCCCCGACAGTGGAGAACTGGGTTGAGACCATTAATTCAATGGTATGGAGTTAAAGGGCGATATGTATCAGGCAGGGTAATCACAGTAAGTTTGAAAGAATGTGGAGGCCCTGGCTGGATGAGATGGGGTGTCCACTATAAGGGGATGGTGAGAGATTCTCTCACGTTCCTGGCCACCCCCTCATCTTGGTTTTCTCTCCCTTACGTGACACTGGATGCTTCTCTCTTTTACACTTCTCTTGCTCAGGGAGATGGCTTCTCCCTTCTTTGGCTTTACAATTACTGAAGTACATGCACAACTAACGACTGAGTGGTGTGTGGGAGGGTGGGAGTAGGTTGAGAGGGAGGGAGAGGGAAGGTATAGTAATAATAATGCTGTTTCTTTCTTTGTACTATGTAATACTATATGATATTTTATGATGTATGTTTTTTTCCTTTTTTGATATTGGAAAATAATAAAAATGAAGATGATTAAAAAAAAAAAAAAAAGAAAAGGATCTTAGCTGGTGACTATGAGGAAGCACAGAGGGGAGACTTTTAGAAAAAGCAGGCATCTGTACCCATCACACAGAACTAATGGTGCTGTATCCCAAATAAAATGTATACTAAACATCAGCTTTATTCTATACTTTACAACTGTACTTTAGGCTCCAAAGTGCCATGCTAATTATTAGTCTGTGACATTTTTTTTAATATACATAATTAGTGATGACTGAATCTGCATAGATTCATGCAACTTCAGGAATCCACAATTATGACCCATGAATTGTAGGATTATTCCCAGACTGGCCAAGTCTGCATGCATTACATTTTCTATATTGCAATTCATTTCACAGTGAAACTGTCACCTAAACCACCGACGCACAAAGTGTGCATGCTATTTGCAGAATATATGCAGCCAATAGAGGGGGGAGGAGAGCAGAAAGGGGCAGGTGGCACAGACAACGGGAAAAATCTTGGTTGCATCTAGTTTCTAGGGGACTGTTAAAAAAAAAAAAAAAAAAAAATCCGTATATGGCTACTTTACTATTTTGGACAGAGTCTGCCGTTGGTTGCCAACCAATAAAGGACCCTCATACACCTGTCTGTAGTTTGCAGACACAGTCTAGTGCAGGTTATTAGCACAGAGTAGGGGTACTGCTAATGAGCACAGACCAAGCAATCTATGGGTATATTATTATTATATTATACAAGATTTATATAGCGCCAACAGTTTACGCAGCGCTTTACAATGTATAAGGGGGACAACACAATTACAGTACAGTTCAATACAAAAGGTACAGGAGGGCCCTGCTCGTAGAGCTTACATTCTAAAGGGTGGTGGTACATTCTAAAGGTGGTGGTACAAAAGGTAATAGCTGCAAAGAATGATTGGATGGGGTGGCTGAGGGACAGTTATGTGCGTGTGGGATAGGCTTCCCTGAATAAATGAGTTTTCAGGGATCTCCTAAAGGTGGACAGGGTAGGGGCTGATCGGACATACTGGGGCAGGGAATTCCAGAGGATGGGAGAGGCTCTGGAGAAGTCCTGAAGGCGAGCATGGGAGGAGGTAACAAGGGAGCTAGAGAGCAGGAGGTCCTGGGAGGAGCGGAGGGGGCAATTTGGGCGATATCTGCAGATGAGGTTGGTGATGTAGATGGGGGCGATGTTGTGAATGGCCTTGTATGTTATGGTTAGCATTTTGAATTTTACACGGTGGGGTAGGGGAAGCCAGTGAAGGGATTGGCAGAGAGGAGCAGCAGTCACGGATCGATTAGTGAGGTGTATTAGTCTAGCAGCAGCATTCATAATAGACTGAAGGGGGGATAGCCTGCTTAAGGGTAGGCCATTAAGGAGAGAGTTGCAGTAGTCGAGGCGGGAAATAATCAAGGAGTGAATAAGTTGCTTTGTGGTGTCATAAGTCAGGAAGGGTCAAATTCTGGAGATGTTGCGGAGGTTAAGGCGGCAGGATTTAGCCAGTGATTGGATATGGGGGCTGAAGGAGAGGTCAGAGTCAAGGATTACACCCAGGACCCTGGCATGTGTGGAGGGACCAATGTTTGTGTTGTTGATATTAATGGTGAAGTCACAGGAGGGAGACCGTGAAGGAGGAAATATAACAAGCTCAGTTTTAGAAAGATTAAGTTTGAGGAAGTGGTGTGACATCCATACAGATATGTCATTCAGCAAGTTTGAGATCTGTGAGGAGATAGTAGGGGTGAGTTGAGGAGTGGAGAGATAGATCTGTGTGTCATCGGCATAGAGGTGGTATTGGAAGCCATGGGAGGTTATCAACTGGCCCAGGGAAGAGGTATAGAGTGAGAAAAGGAGAGGCCCAAGGACGGAGCCTTGGGGTACCCCAACAGAAAGAGGAAGAGGAGCGGAGGAGATGGAGTTGTAAGTGACACTGAAAGTGCGCTGAGATAGGTAGGAGGAGAACCAGGATAATGCAGAATCACGGAGGCCAAGGGAGTGTAATTTGCTGAGGAGCAGCAGGTGGTCAACTGTGTCAAAGGCATCAGAGAGGTCTAAAAGTATGAGTATGGAGTAGTGGCCATTGGTTTTGGCAGTTATTAGGTCATTGGTGAGTTTTAGTAGGGCAGTTTCAGTAGAATGTTGTAGGCGGAAGCCAGACTGTAGGGGGTCGAGAAGGTTGTTGTCCGTGAGGTAGCGACTCATTTGGTCATGAACAAGGCATTCGATGAACTTGGAGGCAAACGGGAGCAGGGAGATAGGTCTTAAGTTATTCAAACAGGTGGGGTCTAGTGAGGGTTTTTTGAGTATGGGGGTAACCAGTGCATGTTTGACCGGGGAAGGAAAGGTGCCGGAGGAGAGGGAAAGGTTGAAGATGTGGGTTAGGGAGTTGAGGATAGAGTGGGAAGGTGGTCGCAGTAATTGAGAGGGGACAGGGTCCAGGGGACATGTAGTGAGGTGGGCCATGGAGAGGAGTTTATCAACTTCTTCTGTGGTAACTGGGCAAAAGGAGGAGAGTATTGAGTGTGGTGTTGGACCCGATATGTTGGGTAGGGGAGGAATATGAATGCTGGATATCTCCTTGCGAATTGTGTTGATTTTTCTATTGAAGTGGTTGGCAATATGTTGAGCGGGAAGCAAGTTGGTGGGTGGGGGCAGTGGGGGGTGAAGTAAGGAATTAAGGGTAGAAAAGAGTTGACGAGGTTTGGATGAGAGGGTTTTGATGAGAGTGTTGTAATAGGTTTGTTTAGCAGCGTGGAGGCAGTTGTATTTGAGAAGGGCAGATTTGTAGAGGGTAAAATCTTGCAGGGATTTAGATTTACGCCATGCTCGCTCAAGAGCACGGCTGTGTCTCTTGAGACTTCTGGTGTCGTCTGTTTGCCAGGGTTGTGGCAGATGGGGCCTGGTTCTGCATGTAGAAAGGGGAGCAAGTACGTCTAGGGAGGATGACAACGTGGTGTTGTAGATGGAAGTGGTTAGGTCTGGGCAGGACAGGGGTGCAATTTTGTCATAAAGGCCATCAGTAGCAGAGTGAAGAAGGGAAGGTTTGAGGTTGCGAAGGTTCCTGCGGGTAGTGGTTTGTGGGTTGGCAGCATGGGATATAGGAGACAAGGAGAGTGTGAAACGGATAAGGTTGTGATCAGAGAGAGGAAAGGGTGCATTGGAGAGATTGCAGGGAGTGCAGCGATGGGAGAATACAAGGTCGAGAGTGTTGCCGTTGGAGTGAGTGGTGGTGGTTTGTGTCCATTGTGTTAGGTTAAAAGAGGAGGTTAGGTTGAGTAGTTTAGAAGTGGTAGCATTATTAACATTGATTGGAATGTTAAAGTCACCTAGGATGATGGCAGGCACTTCGGATGAGAGAAAATAGGGTAGCCATGCAGAGAAGTCATCCAGAAAGCGTGACACTGGTCCAGGAGGCCGATAAATGACTGCGACCCTCAGACAAGCTGGAGAGAAAAGACGAATGCAGTGCATTTCGAAAGAGCAGGTGGAAAGAGAGGGAGGTGTGGGCAGTACCAGTATACTTGTTGGACAGTAATTGATTCTAAATCTAAACCATGAATAAACATTACTTCCAGAGATTTTATTGATAGCAGGTTTTCATAACTACTGTATAGATCAATCTTCCTCAAACTTTTTACCCATAAGAACCATTGAAATAATTTTCAGATATCAGGACAACCCACCTAAATCCAATTGGCCCCTTACATTGGTGCCTAGTGTGGAGAATGTCCCCCTTACAGTGGTGTTTAGAATGGCACTCTTACAGGAAGCTAAAAAGACCATTGTCTCTTTACTGTTGGCTCTGCCAAGTGATGCTGACCCTAAACTATTCAGGTACCATCAAATGGGACATAACTTAGCCCCAGCTCAGGAAGTCCTAGCAACCTCTAGAGTAACCCTAAGGTTACATGAAACCCTGGATGAAAATGGCTGATACAGATTGGTATTCTCACTCTTACCCGAGTTTCCAAGCACTGATTCAGCCATATGCAGTGCAGACGAAGTCAGCACACAGCTGAGAAATGTCAGTCAATAAAATGCATAGGTTCCCTGATTCCAGACGACAACGATGCTTCCGGCAACACCACACCCTCCCACAAATCAATGCTGTAAAAGGAGGGATTTATTTGGGCTATACACCAAACAAGGACAACAATAACATACAGCAACAGCAATAAACAATAACGAAATAAACAAATCTGTACAATGCAACAATGAGAGGACCAAGTATTTCTGTACCTGAGCCATAAATATAGGGTGGTCTTAACTAAATGTGTTATTAAAAGCAAAAAGGTCCTTGAGTCTATCCAAAATCCCTCTTGCTAGCCAGGGTGGCATTATATGTTGGAGCAGTCAGATCTGCTTGTACCCAACAGTAAAGGGTGTTCGTCCAAATTATGTCCCAAGTTAGGGCGGCACTGTCTTTTTAAAGAGATTAGAGCAGTTGTAGCCAACAGCCTATCACCACTATGCAGTCTGTTGTGAAGCTACCTCCTGCTGTGGCATTGGAGGTGACTCTGGACACTGTCGTGGTGCTCTCTCCTGAAACCAATAATGTTCCTTTCATCCAGCCTGCTGGATCTCTCTGGTGGCTGCAGCATCTGTGCATATGCAGACGCAGTCTCCCTCTGACACCGCGGCAAGCTCTGGCAACAACAGCATCTCTGAGTTAGTGGCACTCTCCAACAGTCATCTCTCATTCTCCACATGAGACTGCTAGGTGCCCTGGCTTCTCCTCCCTTTTCCTCCTTTCTGGAGCACAACGTCCTCCTGGGACTTGCAGTCCCATACAGTTCTCACTTCAGAGGCTGTCTCCTGAGGACTACATCCCCCACAGTTCCAAGAGGCTCCTAGCAGTTTTTCCCCTCTCCTTTCTCCCAGTTTGTCTCCTGTCCCCGTCACATAAAAACAGTCTCTTCCCTGTTAGTAACTCAGTGCTTGAGAATATCCTTGAATAAAACTTACAGGCTGGAGTTTACCTCTCCTCTCTCCTTGAACAGCTCCTCCTCCCTTCACTTGCGGCTGAGGAGAGGTGACACCTGCTGTGTAAAATCTCTCAAGCCGGTTCAGGTGGCTCTGGCCTGGGAGCACAGTGGACCGGGGCTACAAAAATAAAGATGGAGCAAGATTTGAAAAAAAAAAACAAAAAGGCAGGGAGATGCTTAATCGTCAAAGTGGGAAGACTAGGGAAAGTAGTCATTAATAGCATGCAAATCTAGGAACATTTTCCTGCCTGGCTACATCTGTATTCACCACCACATGCTCCACTTATGCCTCTACCAGCAGGTGCAGGTTGTGAAGGCAATTGAGAATTTTAGGCAGAATCGTGCTCTGGAAATGATGGACCAAATGTATCTGGATACTTGTGCTCTGAGCTCTTGTTTAAAATTAAACTGTAATATACAGACAACATACAATAACTGCTCTGGAGACCAGCACCATATCAGCTGCTACAAACTATGTAGGCGAATGACAACTCTGACATGCCCCCAGTTATGCAGATCATGAACCACTTCACCCACAGAAGGTTTACCCCCCCCCCCCCCCAGGCAATTTTTTGCAATACGGCACTGCGTTACTTCAACTGACAATTGTCCTTTTTTTTCCCAGCAAAAAGCTTTCTTTTGGTGCTATTTGATCACCTCTGCATTTTTAATTTTTTTGCGCTAGAAACAAAGAGCGACTGACAATTTTGACAAAAAACAATATTTACTGCTCTAAAACATATCCAATAAAAAAAATGTAAAAAATCGAATTTCTTCATCAATTTAAGCCAATATGTATTCTGCTATTTTTTTGGGGAAAAAAATCCCAATAAGGGTATATTGATTGGTTTGCACAAGACAGCGTCTACAAACTATGGGATTTTTTTTTTTTACAGTAAGGGCGGGAATCAGCGACTTATAGCAGCAGGACTGCGATATTGCTGCAGACAAATTGGACACCTGACACTTTTTTGGGCACAAGTGACACCAATACAGTGATCAGTGCTAAAAATATGCATGGTCACTGTACTGACACTGGCAGGAAAGGGGTTAAAAACCAGGGGCGATTAAAGGGTTAACCGTGTGCGCTCGCTAATGTTTCAGTCTAGTGGGGGAGGTCCTTTTACTAGTCTGCTTTACAGAAACACAGGATCCATGTTTCTGTACTGACAGAATGGCAATCTGCCTTGTTTACATACGTAGACTGTCGTTCTGTCAGTGTACCGAACAATTAGCGGGTGACGGCAGACACCGGGTTCGGGCGACTCGCTGATCAGCTCCCGCTGTGTAAAATCACAGTGGGAGCGAGCCGTCGGCATCACGCATATGCGGCCGAAACCTGGAAGTGCAGAGTCACGCATGTTTTACAAGACCCTGCGCAGTGTGGCCGCCCTATAGCAGTAAATGTGCTATGGGGCGGTCGGCAAGTGGTTAATACGTATAAGAATTTTTTGTGGTGATAAAAACACTTATGCTACTTGTTTTTCCTACTATTTACAGTGGCTAATTTTAAAACACAAAGCACACAATAGAACAGGCATCAATAAATAGCAAAGCACAGTTCAGATCTGGACCTGCATTTCTACTTTCGGGAAGAGTTTGCCTTATAGAAAGTATCATGTCATTGGTTGAGACCACCACCTAAACCTATTTTTATTTTCCTCCAACAGCAAACCAAACAAAGGTGCTTTTGTAAACTTCAGCAAAATCATCATGGCATGGAGTTAAATGTCGTGCGCTGAGGACACTTCAAAAGTGAAAAGTTCAAGCAGCTAGATACAAGTGAAGAACTGCAATTTTTTAATCTAAAGTTAAACCTTGTCAACTTCATGAGTAATGTGTAGTAGAGGATTTATTCTGACAACATTTTACAGCCAAGCCACAATACTTGTACAGTTATAAGAATTTATTTTTTTGTCCAGGCATTTTGATAAAACAAGGAGATATTTAATATCTTTACCTAGGTGCATTTTCTTTCTACAGCAGAAGGTAGATTTTATTTAATGTATATATACTTTCTGTTTAACTTTGTTCAAATGTTTATTACAATCTTACAGTTGGAGCAGCTGGGGACATGTTTTTGGCTTATATTAAATAATTAGATGGATTTTGAGCAAGTGCATAACCGTGTATGTATTACTACTCCAAACAAGTTTTTCTGAAAAATTAACAAAGCCTATGATTCTCAAAACTTCATCTTTGAGACTTACCGAATAAGGTCTACAGTACAAAATAGGGTCTATTAAAAAACTGCACAGAAGGCCTGATTTACTCAGTGTGAACAGTGGTAGTTTGATGAAGTTCTCCCGTATTTACTTGATATCCAGTTATGGACCAGAAAAGCTGTATTTTACTTACATGCACATTGCTGCATGGTTTTTACTCACTTTAGAGTGAACTTGTGCCCAGGCTATGCACATAAAATGTTTTACATGGTCTAAATATGCAAAAAAAAATATTTTAAAGAATAAGTGCACTTATTCTTTTTGCCCCCTTTTCTAAGCTAATCCACCCTCCTCCCAGCACAGATGCATACTTGCCTCATCTCAACGACTGCGGATCCATTGTTTTTTTTTTTTTTTTTACACAATGTTGTAGTAGCGTCACACAGACTTCTATGGGGCTGTGACCGGGATAAAAGACAAAGGGAAATGGTCACATAGAAGTTTATATGGCAGACATGACCAGAACAGTGAACAATTTTGGCGCTGGATGTAAACAAACAACCAAATCATGCATAGGTGCAGGGTGGGTTAGGCAATTTAGGCAAAAATGTATCTTGAAACAAGCCACCCCCATCCCCCCTCTTTACCTCTGTAGCTATAAGCATTGTGGAAAAATTATCCTCAACATTCATAACAGAAGGATTGAATGCTAGGTCTTTTCCTTCTACTTTCTATTGCAGTGGAATCATTTTAGCCTGGCAGCCCTCTAATATGTCTGCATATATACAATTTTATCCAAAGTGTCACGTGTGTATTCCCTTAAGTGAAATATGTGTGGCAGTTATTACCACTCCTGTGGGTTAAAGTGACTGGTGATTTAAACATAAGAAACATAATGAGTGCAAAAAATCGCATCCAAGGTGTCTTGTGCTATATTCCCTCAAAAAGGAAAAAACAGTATTAACCACTGCTAAGAGCATGAAGTGGTCTATGTCTAAACACTAGAAAACACAAAGTTGCAATAAATACATCACACGTGATATGCAAAAAATTCTAAAGTGTCTAGTGCTAAATAAATATTAAAATATTGCTTTACAAACGTTGCAAATAGCAAAGTGACAAGTGCCCTATAAAGAGGTCACTCTGAAAAGTACTAAACACACGTGCCATGCAAATGGTTCTATGATAATAAACAGTTCATATGGGTATGTGCCCGGTGCACTATAAGTGAAAAAAGGCGTCCGTTGTGGGATTCCTCAAAGCACACAACAGGTGTTAATGCCACACGTATTTCACTTAAGGGAATACACACGTGACACTTTGGATAAAATTGTATATATGCAGACATTTCTTTTACAACTTTGGGACAGCGCCACACTCACACACTTTTCTTTTTTCACTTTTTTCGCTTATTCCACCCCCTGTGGAGTCAGCGTATGTGAGGGCAGCAGTCTATCAATTCAGGAATATACTTCCCACCTAGGCTTCTAATTACACCCATTAGCGCGGACTCCCTATTTCTTCTGTAGCCCTCTAATATCAATGCACAACAGAGGTTTCTAAGTGTTAGATCTTGTTCACACAAATGTATTTAAAGCAGAACTAAAGGATTTTTTTTTCTCAATATGATTTAAAAAAAGAGTAAACACAGTTGAATGATAATAAATGGCTTTAGCCAAACACGAACCATAAGTGAAAGAAATATTTTGGTGTTATCATTCATATTCTCTGAAAAATGGCCAAGAAATCATAAATTCTGCCAGGGTATGTAAACTTATGAGCAAAACTGTATATAGATTTTACCCACTCTGCACTGTACATGTGTATGCTCTACTGATTTTGGAAAACATTAAATACAATATTATTCTTGAGAAAGGGCAAAACACTCACAAGGTTACTGGAAGCCAGACATTACACACAGGAGTTGGCCAGAAGTATTCAAGCTATTCCTGAAGCAAAAATACCAAATAATAAAAATGTGATTAGAGTGTACCTTCAAACACTGATTATTGGTATCACACAAGCAATTGTCATTCAGCTTTTCAGGTGACACTTGCAAAGGGAAGAGACTACGTCTCAAAGTTCCCTAGATATTAAAATTAGCTTCTAGGAGATTTGCAAAACCATATTAATCTGTATAGCAAATGTTTTAATAATTTAGGTCAATCGTCTCCAAACTGCGGTCCAGGGGCCGGATGTGGCCCTTTGCTCTGGGGTCTCCTGCCAGAGCTCTTGGCACCCCCATTTCTGCAAGTGCCTCCATAGAAAGCTGCTTTCTATGGGGGTACTCTTGTGGGCTCGATTCTGAGCCACCCTGTCTGTGGCTCTGCCCTGCCCAGTCACAGATTTTGATTGATCAATCTGCCCTGTGAGGAAGGATAGAGTGGAGAGAGCCCCTGCTTTTGGGCACGGCCCTAGACCAAAGTCGGGCTCAGGTAAGTATAAAGGAGGTAAGGGGGCGATCCTGTAGCACAAAAGTTTCACTTTAAATGCATTAAAAAAGGTAAAAAAAATGTTTTCCAGAAGTCTTTCAGGACAGCACCTGAGAGATGGTGACTCCTCCCACCGAACCACAGGAAACCCCTTCTTCCTCCAGATCTTTAAAGGGAGGCACCTCCCTACCACACCCCAGTTGTAGAAGAGAACCTCTGGCCCCAGCTGGAACACATAAGCACATACGTTAGTCACAGCATAGTACATCAAACTAATAGGGGGGGGGTTGTTGCTGTCCTGAAAGATTTCTGGAAAACAAGTTACCGTTAAGTCTAACTTGAATTTTCCCAAGGCGTCTTTCATGACAGAACCTGAGAGGATAACAGAGACTTACCCCTTAGGGTGGGACAACAGCCTGCAGGATCTTCCTGACAAATGCCTGATCGCTGGCAGATGTGAGGTCCAGTCTGTAATGTTGCACAAAGGTGCGGAAATTTGACCACGTTGCTGCCTTGCAAATTTGTTTAGGGGTGGCACCAGCTCTTTCTGCCCAAGTGGTCGCAAGTGCTCTGGTTGAGTGCACAAATTCCCTCTGGTGGAGACAACCCCGCATGCGAGTATGCTTCCAGGATGGCTAACTTCAGCCATCTGGCTAATGATCTTCTAGAAGCCTAACAAGCTTTCTTGTCGCCTGAAAAAAAAAAAAGGACAAACAACGAGTCTGTACGTCTAAAGTCCTTTGTAATTTCTAGAAAGCGTAACAAAATCCTTTTGACATCCAACGTATGAAACAAGGTCTCCTTCTCCCCCGATTGGGTTGGCACAGAAGGTTGGGAGCACAATCTCTTGTGAGTGATTATATATTGAAGCTACCTTTGGTAAGAACTTTGAGTCTGTCCAAAAAATAACTATCCAGAAATACTGACAGTTAAGGTTCCCTAACTTACTGATCCTGCGTGCTGAAGTAATGGCTATTAGGAACACAGCCTTAAGAGCGAGACATTTCAGTGATGCTTCTTCCAGAGGTTCAAATTGTCTCCCTGCTAGGGATTGCAGGGCAACCGACAAATCCCACTTAGGGAAATTCTTGACCGGAGCTGGCTTTGATCTTGAAAGAGCTCTAAAAAAATCTGACTACCAGCGGTTCAGAGGCCACAGATTTTTCAAAGAACACCGCTAGCGCAGCAACCTGTACTTTCAAGGTACTGACTGCTAGTCCCCTATCTGCCCCATCTTGCGAGAACTCCAAGATAGAAACAAGGCTCCTTGGGTCTTGGGCAGATTGAATTATATGAATGAATTATAGACCTTCCAGGCTTTAGTATAGATGGCCCTTGTTACCCCTTTCCTACTTGATAGTAATGTTGTAATCAGAAGGTCAGAAAAGCCTTTAGGAGCTGCTCCTCAGATACCAGGCTGCGAGAGATAAGCTGGCCACTTCTGGACGATTTACTGGACCCTGGATTAGCAGATCCTGCCTGAGAGGTAGATGCCAACAAGGCTTGGTCGCCATTCCCAGAATGGTAGAGAACCAGGCCCCTTTTCCGCCAAAACTGAGTAATTGGATCTTCGTTAATACCAGTGGGATTGACTGGAACGGGGGGAAAGCATAGCAAAGGTGAAATCTCCATGGATGCGCCAGAGCGTCTATCCCTATCTATCCATCGCGATTAAGGAAAAGAACTGAGTAACCTGTGCATTCTCCTTTGAGGCAAACAGGTCTAGGGCTGAAACTAATCGATTAATCGACAACTAATCAATGAAATTAATCGATTACTATTTCTCTAATCGATTCATCGGCTAGTAACATAATGGGGTTAAAAATAAACTAAAAATGAGCTCTTTATAGTACAAAAAGAGCAAATCGCTACTGTAAATATTACTTTCACAGTTCTACGGTAAAAAAATTAACCCCTTACAGTAGTTATCTTTTTTTTTGTACTATAAAGAGCTAATTTTAGTTTTTTAACCCCATTGTGTTACTAAAAGTCTTAGTCCTGGTTCACATCTGTGTTTTTTGGTGCTTTTTGCAGAAACGCACTACAGTTCATTAACATGGTTTCCTATTGGACACGTTCACATCAAGGCTTTTTTCAGTAGCTGCGTATTTGGAAAGGGTCAGGGACTTTTTTTTTTTAATGCAAACCGGTGCTTTTTTGGTTCAATATACTTCAATGGAGAAGCTGCAGAAAAGCATGTAATGTGTTTTTGCAGCAATTTGTGTTTTTTAATCTGCCCAACAACAAATTGGCAAAAAAAAAAAAAAAAAAAAAAAAGCAAAAAACGCAAATCGCAGCAAAATCACGTGCGCAAAAATCAAAACGCACAGCAAAAAAAAACTGCAGAAACAGATCAAAAGTAAACCACATAGGTGTGTACTGACCTTATGCTGGCCACACGGATCAATTTTCAGACGAGAATATTCAGATGAAAAATATTTGTACATTTGCTGAATGAAAGAATGTTGTTGGAAATTTTCACTTGTTTTTAACATTTTGTTTTTAAAATGAATGTAATTTCTGAACGAAAACCACATACACTGTCTGAAAATTCCTTTGACCAAGAAGTTTTCTATTATTTCCAAATGTTACCATCACTGTGGTTGAAAATGAACGTCGATTTGACCCCACTAACGATTAGAAAATCGAATGAAGGTTCTTAAAATTACATTTTTTTTTTTTTTGAAGGAAGACATTGATTTTTTTTTTAAATAAAAAAAAATTTGATCTCTGAGTCTGATGATATTTACCCTTTAATACTATATACAGTACATCTCCTCTAATAGCATATACAGTATATCTCCACTAATAGTATATATAGTATATCTCCACTAATAGTATATACAGTATATCTCTTCTGTCTGTTATTCTCAGAGTGTATTAGATATTTTGCTCCCTAACCATATAGTTTTATTATTTTATATTATTTAAATTTACCACTGCATATAGATACTTAAGAATAAAATTGCCTTTTTTGAAACTTTACATATTAACTAAAATTATACACTACACTTTTTTTTTTTTTTTTAAGGTTTATTAACCAATTAATCGAAACAATAAAATCGGCCAACTAATTGATTATGAAAATAATAGTTAGTTGCAGCCTTAAACAGGTCCACCTCTGGCTGTCCCCACATACTGGCAATCGTTGCGAAGACCTCCAGATTCAGAGACCACTCTGCTTCCTGAATGGGGTACCTGCTCAGGAAATCCGCCACTCTGTTCAGGGTCCCCTTTGGGTGGATTGCTGACAGGGATAGCAAGTGCTTCTCTGCCCACAGAAGAATTTCCGCTGCCAGTGCTTGTAAGGACCTGCTCCTTGTGCCCCCCTGTCTGTTTAGATAAGCCACAGCCGTGGCAATGTTCGTTAACACTTGAACGTGGTGAAACCGGAGATCTTGTGTGAATACTACTAGAGATAAAGTGATCGCCTTCAGTTCTCTCCAATTTGGGGAACTTGTTGCCTCCTTCTTGGACCAACTTCCTTGAGCGAAGTTTTCTCCTGACTCTTCCACCACCATAGGTGACCTCTTTACCTGGGTTGGAATCTTCACCTCCGTGTCCAGGGATCATAAGCTGTGATCCCATGACCTCAGGAGAAAAAAAAATTGTAGACACCTGAAGTGCAGTCTTGCCCACTGAATAGCCGGAATTGTTGAGGTCAGTACCCTTAATGCCAACATAACGTGCCTTATTGTTAACGGCTGGTTGGACTGCGGCATTGACACAATGCACTGAACCTTGTCCTTTTTCTCCGACGGGAGAAAAATCTTCTTCTCGATTGAGTTGATTTGATAGCCCAAAAAGCGAACCTCCTGTGACGGGTTTAGGGAGGATTTCTGAAGGTGGTTGCGAAGAATAGTAGGTCATCCAAATAGGGAATTACTGCGATTCCCTGAAGACAAAGCGGGGCTAGAGCTTCCGCCATCACCTTGGTCAAGATCCGAGGTGAGGAGGACAGCCCGAGCGGCAAGGCCTTGAACTGCAGATGAGGAATCATGCCTTCCATCTTTACCGCCAACCTGAGATACTTCTGGGACTGGAGTGAGATTGAGATATGCAGGTTTGCATCCCTTAAATCTATTGACGCCATGTAGCAATCTGGGGTCAGCAGGTTTCTGACTGAAAAAAATTGAGTCCATCTTAAACTTTCTGTACTTGACGGATTTGTTCAGAGGTTTTAGATTGAGAATCAATCGGAATATCCCTGTTGGCTTTCTTAACAAGAAAATGTGAGAATAAAAACCCTGTTGCCGCTCTTCTGGTGGCACTTGGATTAGTACACCCTGCTGCATCAGTTCCTTTAATGAGGACCTCATGGCCAAGGCTTTTACTGGATTCTTTGGGGTATTCGTCACAAGAAATCTTCTTGGGGGGATTCCTTAAACTCTATTGTGTAGCCCTGAGAAAGAGTGGTCAGTATAAACTGATTTGATGTTGTGCCTGACCACTGCGGAAGGAATTTTTTCAGCCTTCCGCCCACCCACAGGGTCGAGTCATTGGGATTTTTCTGCTTGCGTAGGAGGATGAAAAAGGATTCCGCCTTTGCCTCTAGCTTTTTGTGCAGACCAATTCTTCCCCCTCCCCTGGGACTTGTCCTGCTCCTGAGCCCCTTGAGGTCGAAAAAAAAGCATTTTGGGGTTGTTTCTTCTTCCTTTCGGCAGTCCTGTCAGGAATGGTATCTAGATCAGGGCCAAGAGAAGGTCACCCAAAAAAGGAATCCCACAGAGTTTGTTTACTCTTTGATGCCGCATCACCTGGCCAAGTCTTCAGCCATAATGCTCTTCTTGCTGAATTTGTTAAGGCTGATGATCTAGCCGACATTCTAATTGCTGCGGCTGAAGCATCTGCTATATAGGCTACCCCAGAGGACAAGGTAGAAAAGGAATCTAAAATCTCCTGTTTGGGTGAATCTGCTACTATATGAGCTTTAAGCTAGTTAACCCAATACTCCAGGTTCCTGGCTACGCATGTCATGGCCATAGCTGGCTTTAAATTGCTCATGAACGATTGCCAAGATCTCTTGAGCAAGAGATCCATACGCTTATCCATTGGATCCCTTAGGACCCCCATGTCTTCAAAAGGACAGGTCGGTGGATCTAAAGACCTGGGAGAAGGCAGCATCCAACCTGGGGACCTTGTTCCATACCGCAGAGGGGTCCTCCTCAAACGGAAAGCGTCTCTTGTGGGTTCTTGAGAAAAAAGGTTTCCTCTAGTTCCTGCCATTCTTTCTTTATGGAGTCCGAAATGACAGAATGAACCGGAAACATCCTAACTTTAGGCTCACTTAGACCCGCGTACATGCGATCGTGCAGAGTTAATTCCTTTTTTCTTTACTTAGGCCAAGGGTAACATGTATGGCTCCAAGAAGCCCATCAACTTCTTTCAGGGATAGCTTAAACTTGGAGGGGCCACTTCAGCCCCTTCACCCTCCTCTTCCGAATTCTCAATGGAAGGTGTGGGGGATTGTTTTTCTCTGGTAGAAGGACCTTCAGACAGTCTCCAACACCAGGACAGGAAGTGAACCCTGGGAAGACTCTAATGTGGAGGGCTGACTAGAAGACGGACTAACTAATGAGTTACGGAATGTCTAAATCGTGGCATAAAATTCCTTCTTTATTGAGGCAACCAAGTCATCACAAACTGAAGCAGATTCCTCTTTGACTAAAGAAGTAATGCAAGTACTGCATGGGGCTTTTTTCCAATTTTCTCCCATCTTGGCTTTGCATGAGGGGCATCTTTTTCCCCGGGTCAGAGCTTTTGGCCTAAGAGAGAAAAGAAAAAAAGGGAAAAAAAACCCCTGGGGACCCTTAGTATGACCTAGTCTCCGCTTACGGACCACCCAACAAGGTGAACTAGGGAGAAAACCCAGCCTCCTGTGCCCAAACAGGCCCTCGCCACCAGGGGGAAAGAAAAAAAAGGGACTGGAAACCCCAGGTAAAGGAAATGGGCAGACTTAATCCACTGCCCCCTACCTGAGCCTTGATGGTGCCTGTCCCCACTGCTGCAGACCCAGCATCCTCCATAGCGCGTGTGCTGATCTCCACACGTGGCTTCAAAAGTCACTTGCGGGCTCCCATAGTGCCACTACACCAGACCGGAAGTGGAAATAGGCACCAGCTTCTGCCCTGCTTCCTCCCCCTGTGTCCGCCGCAGGAAATGACGTCGGGCGCTGACCGAGAATTCCTCTCGGCCAATGCAAAATGGCGGTGGTGCACGCGTAGCCATCACTCCCAGGACACTGGAGCAGGTCACCGAATCTTCTGCGGTTCTCCCCGAGCACCTAGGGGGTAAGAGTAGCCCGAACCTACCGCTGTCAAAGCCCTCGTAGGCCGGGAGGGCTGAAGGTCTCTAAAAAGGAGGAAAAAAATGAGAAGACCTTGTTTTTCAGGAGCACCTAAGAGATCCTGGCTCCCCCTCCAAAAGATGTTCCCTCCGGGCCAGATGAAACAAAAACTGAGGTGTGGTAGGGAGGTGCCTCCCTTTAAAGGTGCCTCCCTTTAAAGATCTGGAGAAAGGAGTGGTCTGGTGGGAGGAGTCACTATCTCTCAGGTGCTGTCCTGAAAGACGCCTTGGGAAAAAAACATAAGGCTTTAGAACCACTTTAATTATGGAAATCATAACCTCCCCCCTTAACATTACATAGAAGGGGAAAGCTAGGTAGCAAGCAAGTGTTAGTAAGTAAAAGGTGAGTAGCTGTATAGCTGCCCGATCGCTCCCTTGGACCCCCTGGTAGTGTGCTCCAGCTATGTTTTCTGAGGTCTGCTGCCCCACCTCAGGGCCCTGGACACATGGAAGGTGTCACTGGGTAGAAGAGAGTGAAACCAGAGAACGGATCCCCCCTAGCTAGAATAAACAGGAGACTACAAGTAATACATCACTTCTAGGTTCAGGATCTGTGCTCTATTACCTTTAGTGGAAGGCAGATGAGACATCAGTGGTCTAATAGACCCCTGATGTCTCATTAAAGAGGACAGGTCATAGTAATATGCTTTCACATAGGGGAATCACATTTTGGTCACCTATGTGAAAAAATAAAACGAATAGAAAAAAAAAAGCAAAAAAAATAAGTTTACACTGAAGCACTTAATGCCTAGGATTCCAAAAACTAAAAAAAAAGGTACACAGGTATTTGTTTCCTTTATATTCCCAGGTCAATGTTCTTGCAAAAGCAACTGGAAGCAAATTGGGAGAGAATATTGTAAACAGGCTTCGTATTTACAACACAGCATACTTTGTGGGAAATGCCTTACATTTGATTTGCTATGGTGATGGTTTTGTTAACATTAACAATGACTTTAGCAGTTCAATTGCAGGAGACTAGGGCATGCTACTGAAAGGCAAAGCAAATGCAGCAGCACACAAAAAAAACACAGCATTTTACATTCCTCTAAGTGGTTTATGTTTCAGATCATTTACCTATATGCACTCATCTTAAACTAGCCCAAACCCTAAAGAACCGTGAATACCAACTATGCCCACATACTTAAACCGTAAATACAGATTTTTAGTGAAACAGCTTAATGCAGAATTAATCTCTCTCTGTGTATATAACCACTCTACAACACTGCACTTGCATCTCTCAGAACATTGTGGAGTACAGCTTCAAAACTCTTTACTATTGTCTGCATTCTGTTTTGGGGAAGGCACTGGAAATGGAAAAATATGAACCTAGGGCCTGTGGTAGGAACAGAAAACCATCTTGGAGAGCATAGGCTGGGGGCACTAGACGCAAACTAGGCACAAAAAGCAGTTTCCCCCAACTTTGGCCCTCCCCCATTAAAGCCAAAATGCTGGCAGAAATAAAAGACATAATTTAATTCAACTCTGTAACCCTTAATAAATAATTAAATGCATGGAAGACCTAAATTTGGTCCAAGGTCAGCCTTTCGCAGTCCCTATACAAC
The DNA here is from genome assembly GCF_042186555.1 of Aquarana catesbeiana. Classification (NCBI taxonomy): domain Eukaryota; kingdom Metazoa; phylum Chordata; class Amphibia; order Anura; family Ranidae; genus Aquarana; species Aquarana catesbeiana. Next base: position 328,822,589 of record NC_133325.1, read on the forward strand.
AAGGCCTCAGACAGTGCCCATGTCCATAGGAAATGAGAGAACTGTGAAAGTAGAAGCACTGTTCACTCACAAGCTGGGGAAGATAAACCTATAGATTTTGCTTAACTCTAGTAGAAAAACAAAAAAGCAGGTCTCCTGCCATGACAGACAGGTCAGTGCCATGTGGTAGAGAGATGAAAAATCTCAGGACTCAATTGGACAGAAATATAAATGCTTTAACAGGTAAAACAGCTCTCTTACATACAGTGGAGTAAATAATTATTTGATCCCCTGCAGATTTTGTAAGTTTGCTCACTTACAAAGAAATGAAGGGTCTATAATTGTTATCATAGGTGTATTTTAAATGATATAGAGACAGAATATCAACCAAAAATCCAGAAAAAACACATGATACAAATGTTATAAATTGAGTTTCAGTTCAGTGAGTAAAATAAGTATTTGATCCCCTACCAACCAACAAAAATTCTGGCTCTCTCAGACTGGCTACAGTATGTGCTCATGTAATACACAGATAATAGCCCTGTCAATTTAAGAAGGTGCTCCCAACGACAACTCGTTAGGTGTATAAAAGACACCTGTCCACAGAATCTCTTCTATTCAAACCTCACAATCATTGGCAAGACCAAAGAGCTGTCAAAGGACATCAGGGACCAGATTGTAGATCTGCACAAGGCTGGAATGGGCTACAAGACTATCAGCAAGAAGACAACTGGTGAGAAGGAGACCAATGTTGGAGCGAGTATTCACAAATAGAGGAAATGCAAAATAACCATTGATTTCATGGGTAAGGATGATCATGAGAAAAGTAAGGGATCAGTCCAAAACTACACAGGAGGAGCTTGTGAATGATCTCAAGGCAGTTGGGACCACAACCACCAAACAGACCATTGGGAACACAATACGCCGCCATGAATTGAACCCTGCAGTGCCCGCAAGGTCCCCCTACTCAAGAAGGCACATGTACAGGACTGTCTGAAGTTTGCCAGTGAACATCTAAATGATTCAGAGAAAGATTGGGAGAAAGTGCTGTGGTCGGATGAGGCCAAAAATTAGAGTTACGTACCGGTAACGTCTTTTCCAGTAGTCTTTCAGGACAGCCACCATGAGAGATAGTCTCCTCCTCTTCCTCTTAGGAAACACTGCGCCAGCCCATAAATTCTCACTTCCCCCTGCCAGACCTCAGTATATTCCGAGATTACCTCCGGTCAGCTGGGGAGACACAAGAACACATTAATAACATACTATTCCATATCATTATCATGCTGCGTTCTGGTCTTTTGTAAGACCCCCCCAAAAATTTCGGGTGGGTAACTAGGGCTGTCCTGAAAGACTACTGGAAAAGACGTTACCGGTACGTAACTCTAATTTTCCCCTTTCGTCTTTCAGGACAGCCACCATGAGAGGATAAACGAGCACTTACCAGTTTAGGGTGGGACTACCGCTTGCAATACCTTTCGCCCAAAGGCTTGCTCACTAGCCGACACCAGGTCCACTCTGTAGTGCTTTACAAAAGTGGAGTAGCTGGACCATGTTGCAGCCCTGCATATTTGCTCTGGCGTTGCTCCAGCCCTTTCTGCCTGCGAAGCTGCCATAGCTCTAGTAGAGTGTGCTCTTATACCCATTGGGATTTCTTTCCCTGCCAATGTATAGGCCTGGCCAATGGCTACTCTGAGCCATCTGGCAATAGTGCGTCGAGACGCTTTGCATCCTTTTCTGGCCCCAGAAAACAAAACAAATAAAGAGTCTGACTTTCTAAACATCTTGGTCAGCTCTAGGTATCTAAGGATACATCTCCTTACATCCAAAGAATGAAATTTTAATTCCCTTTCCCCCGAGGGGTTGGGACAAAATGAGGGTAAAACTACCTCCTGACTTCTGTGGAAACCAGAAGCAACCTTAGGTAAAAATGCTGGATCGGTCTTAAAGACGATCCGATCTGGAAAAATAACGCAAAAAGGAGATCTAACAGATAAGGCCTCAATCTCGCTGACTCTCCTGGCAGTTGTCACTGCTACCAAAAAAACTGTTTTTAGCGTAAGATCCTTTAGTAGACATTCCTCTAAAGGTTCAAAGGGGATTCCCGTCAGGCCCTGCAAAACTAACGATAGGTCCCACTTGGGAAAGGGAGGACCTTGAACCGGTCTTTGTCTAGACAGAGCCTTAAAGAATCTGACCACCCAGGGGTTGGTGGCCAGATGTTTCTCTAAATAAGTACTAAGTGCTGACACCTGACCTTTAAGGGTACTTATGGATAAACCCTTGTCTGCCCCGCACTGAAGGAATTCCAACACAGCTGTGGGACTATGTACCGCAAGGGAGCCTTCTGCACACCATTTATTGAAACGTACCCAGATTTTTTTTTATATATCTGGCGTGTTTCCTTCTTCCTGCTATTGAGGAGGGTGGAGATTAATTTCTCAGAAAAACCCCTAGCTCTCAGCATACCCTCCTCAGTAGCCAGGCCGCTAACTGCCATTGGTGAACCTGTGGACAGAGGACTGGGCCCTGTGAGAGGAGATCCTCTCGAGGTGGCAGGAATAAGGGAGGTTCGACCGCTAGCTGCTTGAGTACTGAGAACCAAGCCCTCTTTGGCCAATGTGGTGCTACCAGAATCAGGGACGTGTTTTCCATCTGAAACTTCCTGAGAACTGCTGGTAATAACGCTGGGGGCGGGAAGGCATAGCAGATTCTGAAATGCCAGTCCTGGATCAATGCGTCGACCCCTCGTGCTCCCTCCCCTCTGTTTAGGGAGAAAAAACAAGGGGTTTTCGCGTTGTTTCTTGACGCGAACAGATCTACCTCTGGAGGACCCCACTTCTCTGAGATGAGATTGAAAACCTCCTGGTTGAGGATCCAGTCGCCCTCTCTCAGCCTGGTTCGGCTGAGAAAGTCTGCTATCACATTCTTTTCTCCTCTCAGGTAGACTGCTGAGAGTGAGAGAGTGTGAGTCTCGGCCCAGCTCAGAATGTCTGATGCCAATGCCAGCAGTACTCCGCTCTTTGTGCCTCCCTGCTTGTTCACATAAGCTACGGCGGACGAGTTGTCCGACTGCACCTGTACATGGTGGCCCTGTAGCTCCTTTTTGAAGAACCTGAGTGCTAGCCCGATTGCCTTCAGCTCCTTCCAATTGGACGACCTTCTGAGTTCGTTTCCCTCCCAGGTGTCCTGTGCTACAAGGGAACCCAGGTGCGCCCCCCAACCTCTGCCGCTTGCGTCTGTGGTTACCACCTGAGAGACTGGGATGAACCACAGACGACCCTGCGACAAGTTTGAGACCCTCCTCCACCACCAGAGGGATCTCTTTACTTGGGATGGGACCTGAACCAAGGCATCCAGACTTCTCTGGCTGTGATCCCACACCCTTAGGACAAAGGACTGTAAGGGACGAAAGTGCAGACCTGCCCATTGCACTGCTGGGAGGGTCGCGGTCAACAGACCCAGGGCCGACATCAGAACTCTTATAGAGACCCGACTGCTGCACTGGAGACCAGCCACTGCCCTGTCCAGCTTTAGTATTTTTTCTCTTGGAAGAAACACTCTCAGAAGTGTTGAGTCCAACTGGTAGCCCAAGTAGGTAATGCGCTGGGAGGGAATCAAACTGGATTTCTCCAAGTTCATTAGCCACCCTAGACCTGTAAGAACTCTTCTTGTAAGCTCTAGATCCCTGACTAACTGCAGTGGACACGCTGCAAACAGGAGCAGGTCGTCCAGGTATGCTATCACTGATATTCCCTGGAGCCGAAGAAAGGCCATCACCTCCGCCAGGACCTTGGTGAAGATGCGGGGCGAGGAGGATAGCCCGAAAGGCAGCGCCTGAAACTGTAGATGTACCGATGTTCCACCTAGATCTACCGCTAGCCGGAGAAACCTCTGTGAGGCTTCTGCTATGGGAACGTGTAGATACGCGTCCTTTAGGTCCAGGGATACCATAAAGCAGTTGCGGGGCAACAGGGTTCTCACCGTGAAAATTGTTTCCATACGGAATCTCCTGTATGTCACTGACTTGTTCAGGGGCTTTAGATTCAGAATCAGTCTGAATTTCCCTGTGGGTTTCTTCACTACAAAGATGTGTGAATAAAACCCCTCTCCCTCCTCGGCTTTTGGAACTTTTAGAACCACATTCTGATCTACCAGATCTCTTAATGCTTCCAACAGAGCCTCGGCTTTTGCCGTACACCTGGGTAGGTGCGTGACCAAAAATCTCCGAGGAGGAAGATTCGTGAAATCGATATGGTACCCCCTTCTTATAATCCCTAGGATAAAGCGATTGGGGGATATTGCCTCCCACTGTGGGAGGAAGGCCCCCAATCTTCCCCCCACCATGGTTGGGGAGTCATTGACTTTTACGGGGCTGTTCAGGAGGGCGAAAAATCGCCCCTCCTCTGCCCTTGCCTTTCTGACCCCAGAACTTCCTTTGCCCTTCCGGCTTTGGAGTCTCTTTACGCTTTTGCGGACGAAACCCCTTCTTTGTAGGTGCAGGGGTTTTCCGCTTAACCGGGAAGGATTTCTTCCTGTCTGCTGTGCGGTCTAAGACAGTCTCTAAGCCTGGGCCGAAGAGAAGGTCTCCCGTTAACGGTATGCCGCACAATTTGACTTTAGAGGCGCTATCGCCCGGCCAGGTTTTTAGCCAGAGGGCTCTCCTGGCCGAATTGGCCAGAGCCGCTGATCTGGCCGTCATACGTACTGACTCTGCCGAGGCATCAGCTATGTAGGCGATACCCCGCAGAATCGTAGGGAAGGAAGACAGAATGGTTTCTTTTGCCGTTCCAGCCTCAATATGCTCTTGAATCTTAGAGAGCCAGTGCTCCAGATTGCGAGCCACTACTGTGACAGCCAACTCAGGTTTCAAGTTACCAATTGTTGAATCCCACGTCTTTTTAAGGAGAGAGTCTATTCTCTTATCCATGACATCCACCAGGGCCCCCATGTCCTCAAAAGCCAGGTCAGTGTGTCTGGAAACCTGGGAGAAAGCAGCATCTAACTTGGGATTTTTATTCCAGATAGATGTAGGATCATCCGAAAACGGAAATCTCCTCTTTAAGGATCTAGAAAAAAAGGATTTCCTTTCGGGATCCTGCCACTCCCTTTTGATAGTTTCAACCAGAACTTCATGAACTGGAAAAACCTTTCTCTTTTGTTCCCCCAAGCCTCTGTACATCTGGTCATGAAGGGTCAGGGGTTTCCTGTCCTCCTGAATACCGAGGGTTGTATAAATAGCCCCTAAGAGGTCCTCTACCTCCTCTAGGGATAATTTATATCTGGAGGATCTCCTGGACTCCCCGTCCTGGTCCTCCCCCTCTGAACCATCCTGGGAATCGGAGGAGGAACTATCTGGCTGTCTTAGTTCCACTCCGGAAGGCCCTGGAGCTTCCTCTGCCCTAACTGAAGTTGCAGGTTGGGCAGGAGCAGAGACCTGCGCCTGAGGCGGGGCTGTATCCTGGGGAGCTGGACTAATGGGAGGTTGAAACCTTTCAAATAAGGCTTTAAATGAAGAAAAGGTGGACGAGAGCTCTTTAACTGAGGCTGCAAGTCCTGACTCCTGTTCAGAGTCCCTCTCCTTAACAAGGGAGTCTATGCACTCCCTACACAAGACCTTTGTCCATGCCTCCCCTAATGTGTCCCTGCAAGAGGCACACCTCCTCTTAGAGCTATGGGTAGACTTAGATTTTTCTGTAGCTTTCTGAAATACAAGAAAGGAAAAACAAACATTTTTGTCACTTTTTTTTTTTTTTTTTTTTTAAAAAACAAGGATACAACCCTGGGAGTGCACTAGACCCTCCTTCATCTATGGGGATCTGAGCCTCCCTCCCCTGACCACCCAGGGTATCTGCCCCCCCATGACAGGAACCATACATGGAGGGACAATCCTAGGTAAAGAGTACTTTTCCCCAAGGCACTCTTACCTTAGGAAGGCTGGAGGTAGTGTCCGTTGGTTGAGCATCCGCTTCCGACATGACTTGCAGGTGGTTGCTACTACCGAGTCCAACGCTGCCTGTGCGCGTCCCAGACTCGTCTCCAGCCTGTGCCTGGCTTCCCTATCAGCCCTGCGACCCGGAACCGGAAGCCGCAGTTCAAAGGCAAGCCCCCGCCCTTCCGCCGGAAATGACGTCGCCCGTCGTCCGGCCCGCCTAGTTCCAAAAAGAGAGCGGCCTGTAAAGTATACAGGAAGGGCGGACGCCAGCCTGCTGCAGCCCTGTGACCGCGATAGGGAACCCCCACAGCCTGAAGCTGCGCTCAGCAAGGAAGTGGTGGCCACTGAATCGAGGGGTAAGTCCCCCCCATGCCCATAAGAAGCCCCTGCTCCCATTAACAGGCTCAAAAAAAAAAACAAATAACAGCCACAGTCCCCTGACTGAAAAGCCTGGTTCCTTGCACAGTGTCTCCCCACCGGAGGAAACACTAATACTGAGGTCTGGCAGGGGGAAGTGAGAATTTATGGGCTGGCGCAGTGTTTCCTAAGAGGAAGAGGAGGAGACTATCTCTCATGGTGGCTGTCCTGAAAGACGAAAGGGGAAATTGAGCTCTTTGGCATTAATTTGACTCGCCGTGCTTGGAGGAAGAAATGACCCTAAGAAAAAAACCCCAAGAACGCCATCCCTACAGTCAAGCATGGAGATGGAAACATTATGCTTTTGGGCTGTTTGTCTGTTAAAAGTACAGGTCTGACTTTGCAGCATTGAGGGGCCAATGGAAGGGGCTATGCATTGTAAAATCTTGGATGAGAACCTTCTTCCCTCAGCCTGAACACTGAAGATGGGTCGTGGATGGGTCTTCCAGCATGAGAATAACCAAAAACATACCGCCAAGGTAGCAAAGGAGTGGCTCAGGAAGAAGCACATTAAGGTCATGGAGTGGCCTAACCAGTCTCCAAACCTTAATTCTATACAAAATTTAAGGAGGGAGCTGAAAATTCGAGTTACCAAGAGACGGCAAAGAAACCTTAAGGATGTAGAGAAGATCTGTAAAAAGAGTAGACGTCTTACCTCTGCTTGCCAACATAGGTTTCTCCACCAAGTACAAAGTCATGTTTTGCTTGGGGATCATATACTTATTTTACTCCCTGAACTGCAAATCAATTTATAGCATTTGTATCATGTGTTTTTTTCTGGATTTTTGGTTGATATTCTGTCTCTATTAGTTACACATATGATAAAAATGATAGACCCTTAATTTCTTTGTAAGTGGACAAACTTAAAAAATCTGCAGGGGATCAAATAATTATTTTCCCCACTGTATACTTAACATATGTATTTAGCTACATGCCTGGAGTCTAGCTTTAATAAGATACTGAGAAAGAACTGGTTTCCTCAGAAACGTGAAGCGTAAATACACCGTTATAAAAGTTTCCAGGTCATTTTTAGGCAGACAGAAGTTTCCACAATGAAGATTTTCCAGTCTTGCAATCATAGCTGGCCAGGTATTTCGGTAATGTTTGAGGTCTAAGGACATCTAGATAACTGGGCAGCCGTAGCCATTCATGCCTTGGGGAATTAAACTGAAAATATGTATGAACATTTACCCATATCACACTTATTGCATCTTACATAGAAGAATGTAAACAAGACATTTACTAAAATGCGAATATTGTGATTCACAAAACAATTGGTGCTTTATTATTTCAGCCACTTGCAGGATGCAAACCAATCACCTTTACAATACAGGAATTTAGATGCATTAAAGTACCAGCATTATATTTTTAAACCATATATTCTTTTCAGTTTTATGTATTTTTTTTCTAACAAAAAGAAAAAAAAAAGTTAAAAATGATACCTTAAAAAATGCAGTGCACAACATTTCTAAATCTGCCTTCCCTTTTATAAGCAGGTTCATTAACAGTGTGCAAATAACACAGCTATTTCGACTCTGGCGTTTTCATTTTAATTGAAGTCAAGTGGGTCCATTGAGGGCACAAAGTACCTTCTGTGCTGTAAACATCGAGCAATTTTCACAAAATGGGAAGCTCAACAGCAGGTTGGGAGGAAGAGACTGGGGGATACGGACAAGAGGGAAAATCAGGGAGGAAGAAAAATAATACACAGAAAATGTGCATGCCTGTGTATATGTGGATGTATAAACACACGCGCACATACATACATATATATATATATATATATATAGATACATACACACACACACAAGCAAACACACACAAAAGACTGGACAAGTCCACTTATCCGTGAATTATCACAACTAAGTGAACAAATTAAAAATAATAATGCTGCCCTATGTAAAAGAAGAATATGTGGCCCGTTTTTTTTCCACTCCTGTCTGGTAAGTATATATTAGTGTATACATTTCAATGAATGCGCTAAAGTAAAATGAGCGTTTTGGCATAGGTATTGCAGATTCTTTAAGGAGTAATCATACATAATGGTCACATTGAATGTGCCAAAGAACTTTTGGGAATCACTTCAACAGGAATACAGACTGAATACATGCAGTAAAATGTCCATCTTCAGCTTGTTATATATTAAATGTGTGAACATAACCAGTAGTCTGACAATATAGCTTTCTTGAACACAACACAAACAGAAGGGGACTGCATTAATACATCAGATGTGCTCTAAAAAGGTAAGGCTAAAACCTTGATTTCTCACAGCAACATTGAATAACAGCATATCGTTTTAATTTCATATGGACTTAATTACCCTGAAGAAAGCAGCAATTAGTTCTCTCTGAATATGCTTCATAAGATATCATATACTACAACACCATCTCCCCACCAAAGTCTTCATTCAGTAGGATACTTCTGGGAAGCAAAAAAAAAAAAAAAAAAAGACTATTTTCTGTTCATCTTATTTGTCTTCCGCTTCATTCATCCAAACAATTGGTCTGCAAAATGGTGATTCCCGTATGCCCCTCTGCTAGATCTCGTCTTCTGGAGAAGAAACCAAAATGACCAGCATTTTGAGACCTCCATCATTTACGCACAAAATGCAGAGAGGCGATCTGGTAGATCACAAACAGGGCTGACCTGCAAATTAGGAGTCTTGCTTGCGAACAAAGCATTTCCAACTGCGGCACTGGAGTTGGGCTCAGCTTGCTGATACACTGAATTAAGGTCCCTACTTTCCCTTGCATGCTAGATAGTATCTGTATAAAACCTCAAGCAAAGTGAAGCAGCTGGCAGCAGATTCAGGTGAACCGAGGCATCTCGCACTGCTCGCAACGGTTTAGTGCTGGGTGATTGAGAAAAGTACAGCTATTGCAATTCCATGGAGACCCTTCAAAATCTTCATCTCTTGCTTGTCTCTGGTTGGGTCTGTGCCGTTGAGCTGGAAAATAGGCACATTTTCAATTAGCTCTCAATGAATTCAAGATTCACAGAAATATCTCAATATCGTAACACAATTTTCAAAGGAAAGAGATCAGAATTTGTAGCTACAATCAGTGGCTAATTTTTTAAAGGTGGAAGTTGCAGGCCAATTATCCTTCTTCTGGCTTCTCTACATAGTGTTGGTAGCCTGGTGCAAGCTTGCGGGGTAGGAGTTAAAGTGTATTTTTTACTTTTGCAGTAATCTTCTTAATCACATAGCAGAACTAAAACAATTAGCAATTGCTACCTACTTGTAGTGTCTTCTATCTATCTTTTTCCTTCTATTTAATGTTAAGGAGAGGGCTGTGGAGGTAGGTTTACCAAAATTAACCCTGTCTGTATTGTACTACTAAATCTCATTATCAGTTAACTACATTAGAACAAGGTTGATTCACTAAAACTGGAGAGGGTAAAATATTATACAGCTGTGCATGGTAGTCAATTAGCTTCTAACTTCAGCTTGTTCAATTAAGATTTGGCAAAGAAACCTGGAAGTGGATTGGTTTCTATGCAGATCTGCACTAGATTTTGCACTCTCCAGTTTTAGTAAGGATGGGTTCACATCTTCACATGCGGCTCACAGCAGGGGTCCGGTGCATCCCCGTTCATTGTTTCAGGCACGATTTCAGCCCAAATTTTTGGCTGAAGTCGGACCTGAATTGCACCAAGAGATGCACAGGGCTCCTGTGTAAATTCGCACCGGAGCAGAGATACGTGAACCGGCTGCATAGAGAGCCAGTTGAAATCTCCTGCTATTGCAAATTGGATGCGGGGAACCAATAGTGTCAACCCAGCCTAAATCAACCCCACCCTGTCCTGACAAAGTGTTAAAACACCTGAAGTCGGGTGTACACAGTACGTTAAAGTGGAAGTTACTCTATGAAAACTATGAATTACTCTATGAACGATAACTGCTTTGCGACCGCTGTACGTCTTGTCGGGAAGCGATGATACCAAGATCATGGCTGAGAGTTGCTGGCCATATACAAGTGACACAATGCAACTCCTGGTGATGCTCAGCCCCCCTCATGCTATCAAAGACATTGACATCTTCAAGGCGCAGGAAGGTCCCTTCTGTGTGCACTAGCCAAGTCTTCATGTAAGGCCTCATGTACACTGCTGCTGGTAAACGGGCATTTAGGAGCAGTTGGGCATTTTTTTTAAGCTGCCCCTGAATTCTCCTCAATGTCATCTTATCAGTACATGTACACAGGGTCGTTTATAGGCAGTTGAGTTCAGAAGCATTTTTTTGGAATGCGTTCAGAATGAATGTTCACAGGCATTTGAAACGCCAAATGCCTGTAAAAGCCTGTAAACGCTGCTAAACACGGTAACTCGCGTTTAACAGCGTTTCGTTTACAGACGTTTTTCATGTTAACATTTTTTTTTTTTTAAACGCTTCTAGAAGCAAACGTGGCTAAAACGCGGCTAAACTGACGTTTTTGGACGTCAGTTTCTAGCTGTCCAGTCAAATTGTTCAGGAGTAATTCTAGAGTGAAGTTTCACTTGAATGCACTTTCCCTATAGTTTGTCCCTCTAATTGCCTTTGGAATTGTTCAGAATAGCATACAGTCTTTTGTATAACATTGCTCCAAAGAAACAAGAAAAGTCAGATTTTTTTTCTAAATAATTTCTAGGTATGCTTTGTGAATGGAACACATACCATAACAAATTTGACTGTAAAAGTGGAAATAGAATTTAGGACTTTTCTGATTGGAATTACTGCACACCTGTTCCAGTTTAAACATTAAAAATTGGGCAAAAAAGTAAGGTTACTTCCTTGGGGTTTGAGCAAAAAGAAATGAACATGCTTGGGTCTTATATTTCTATCCAGGTATGCTCTCTTGAAGGACCATTCTTCATGTGCTGTGGTACCGTAGTGCACCCCAACATGATGTGTGTGCATGTTGCTATTAATTTTAGTTGGCAACCCACTGCATATACACAATGTAACTGTGGTACAGTACCCACAATATGCGTTGTGGTGAGCTGCAGTGAAAAAATACAGCACAGCCATATTATTCATTCAGACATCTGTGATTACCGCACTCATAGTCTATTAACACTTCCTCAAGCTCAGTAACAAAGTCACCACCTTGGTACAGACCTGAGCTGGAGAAAGTCTGCAGGAGCCTGTGCGCTGCACCTGTTATCCACCAATCGCAGTTGAAATGCTGTGCAGGCTCATTTGCAAAAAAACTGTAGTTTTGGCTGCACATATGGGTGCAAATATGAGTGCATTTTTTTTTTTTTGTATTTTAATTTTGCAAAGGTTGGAAGTATCCCTTTAGGCAGCTTAATTTGTGCATGGACCACAAGCATCATTATTTAAAGAAAACTTGGTAGGCACATAATAACAAACAAGATTTTATTTTCGGATGTAAGTTGTGGGGCGGTACCCTGAACTTCTCTACAGCATTTATACTTCTTGGAATTGTAAAGGAAATATCTCCCACAAAAGTTGATATTTTCCCAACACATCATGATCAGTTTGAGCAATGTGATAATCCAGTCTTACCAGGCAAGGGAAAGGATAAAAATTCTCCCTAACATTTGACTTGTAATGATCTCATCTTGGGAACAAAAAGTAGAGGAAATGTTTTTGGCCTTCTACTATAACGAAGTTATGTAATGTTACACATTTTTTGCAGGAAGTGATTACTAGGGTTTCACATTTAATATGTGGCAAGTCTTTCAAATCTGTCATGCCTACATGTGGATATGAGTTTTTCAGTTTTATAACCTGGAATTAACATGGATTTAGTTGGAATGTTTACAATTTAATTACTCTGGCACTGTACATGAATAGAATATTGTTTTTTTTTTTATTGTCCAGGCTATATACAAATGCCTACAAGAGCCACGTATTTTCATTCTTGAATCTGGGTGTCCTTTGCATGTTTTTTCCATGTCTGTACAGTAATCCAGCATGAAACAACTCCTGTACTTTGCCTCTGTGTAGAAGCATCCTGCAATACAGATCGAGCACTACTGTTTTCTCTACTTGTGCAGTGTAATAGGTTTTGTATCTTTTGTATGCCCCCCCCCCCCCCCCCACAGTTTACTGTAGGCAACCTTTAATGGGGGGCTGTGCTGGGTTCTGTCCACAGCTTTGTTCTTGCTATGCACAGCAAAACCACACCATCATAGCTTTGCCTATCTGTTTAGGCTACTTTCAGTACCAGTCTCAGGTCACCTACTGAATGAAACCGGTTTTCCTGTACTGAGATTCCTTCATCCTGCTATCAGTCCTGACTAGTTTTCCCTGTGTGTTTTGCTAAAAAGCATCCTTACAACATTATTTGCTACCTCCATTACTCACCACGAGGATGATCTTCTCAGTGGTGTCCGTTTATAAAACTGAACAGCGGTGATCCCAAGGATCCCCGCTGATCTCAGTTCATTAACGGTTTATGAAACAGATCATTGGGGGGAAAACATGCTCTCTGCCGATCATCTCCACACACAGAGAAGCAGTCACTGACTAACACAGAAAAGAACAGTTTATGAAGCTGTGATCACAGCACTTCACTGACGATCTGTGTCAGAATTCACACTCCCCGATTCACCAGCTCAGAGAGAATACTGGGGTAACTGAGGAAGGAGGAAGATCACTGACTTCCTTCTACCTCGATCACTCCCCCCCCCAAGACAGTAACCATGTCACCCCATCGTGTGCGTGTGTGTATATATACATATACACACACACATACACACACACACACACACACACATATACATACATATATACAGTGGGGACGGAAAGTATTCAGACCCCCTTAAATTTTTCACTTTTTGTTATATTGCAGCCATTTGCTAAAATCATTTAAGTTCATTTTTTTCCTCATTAATGTACACACAGCACCCCATATTGACAGAAAAACACAGAGTTGGCATTTTTGCAGATTTATTAAAAAAGAAAAACTGAAATATCACATGGTCCTAAGTATTCAGACCCTTTGCTGTGACACTCATATATTTAACTCAGGTGCTGTCCATTTCTTCTGATCATCCTTGAGATGGTTCTACACCTTCATTTGAGTCCAGCTGTGTTTGATTATACTGATTGGACTTGATTAGGAAAGCCATACACCTGTCTATATATAAGACCTTACAGCTCACAGGGCATGTCAGAGCAAATGAGAATCACTGCCTGAAGAGCTCAGAGACAGAACTGTGGCATAGCACAGATCTGGCCAAGGATACAAAAAAATTCTGCTGCACTTAAGGTTCCTAAGAGCACAGTGGCCTCCGTGACTGTTCTTGAATGGCCCAGCCAGAGCTCTGACTTAAACCCAATTGAGCATCTCTGGAAAGACCTAAAAATGGCTGTCCACCAACGTTTACCATCCAACCTGACAGAACTAGAGAGGATCTGCAAGGAGGAATGGCAGAGGATCCCCAAATCCAGGTGTGAAAAACTTGTTGCACCTTTCCCAAAAAGACTCATGGCTGTATTAGATCAAAAGGGTGCTTTTACTAAATACTGAGCAAAGGATCTTAATACTTAGGACCATGTGATATTTCAGTTTTTCTTTAATAAATCTGCAAAATTTTCATCAATTCTGTGTTTTTCTGTCAATATGGGGTGCTGTGTGTATATTAATGAGGAAAAAAATGAACTTAAATGATTTTAGCAAATGGCTGCAACATAACAGAGTGAAAAATTTAAGGGGGTCTGAATACTTTCTGTCCCCACTGTATATATATATATATATATATATATATATATATATAATTATAATATCTCTATCTACAGTGCTTTGAAAATGTATTCATACCATCTGAAATTTTCCACATTTTGTCATGTTATAACCAAAAACGTAAATGTATTTTATTGGGATTTTTTGTGCTAGACCAACACAAAGTGGCACATAATTGTGAAGTGGAATGAAAATGATAAATGGTTTTCAACATTTTTTACAAATATCTGAAAAGTATGGCGTGCATTTGTATTCAGCCCCCTTTATCCTGATACGCCCTAACTAAAATCTAGTGGAACCAATTACCTTCAGAAGTCACCTAATAAGTAAATACACCTTTGTGTAATTCAATCTCAGTATAAATACCCCTGTTTGGTGAAGCCATCGGATGTTTGTTAGAGAATCTTGGTGAACAAAACAGCATCATGAAGGCCAGAGAACACACAAGACAGGTCAGGGATAAAGTTGTGGAGAAGTTTAAAGCAGAGTTAGGTTATGAAATCCCCAGCTTTGAACATCTCATGGAGCACTGTTCAATCCATCACTCGAAAATGGAAAGGAGTATGGCACAACTGCAAACCTACCAAGAAATGGCTGTCCACCTAAACTGATAGGCCGGGCAAGGAGAGTATTAAACAGAGAATCAGCCAAGAGGCCCATGGTAACTCTGGAAGAGCTGCAATGATCCACAGCTCAGGTGGGAGAATCTGTCCACAGGACAACTATTAGTAGTGCACTCCACAAATTTGGCCTTTATGGAAGAGTGGTAAGAAAAAAGCCATTTTTGAAAGAAAGCCATTAGTCCTGTTTGCAGTTTGCGAGATGCCATCTGGGGGACACAGCAACCATGTGGAAGAAGGTGTTCTGGTCAGATGAGACCAAAAGTCGGAAAACTAACACTGCACATCACCCCGAACTCACCATCCCCATTGTGAAACATGGTGGTGGCAGTATTATGTTGTGGGGATGCTGTTCTTCAGCAAGGACGGGGAAGCTGGTTAGAGTAGATGGGAAGATGGATGTAGCCAAATATAGGGCAATCGTAGAAGAAAAACTGTTAGAGTCAACTGTTAGAGTCAACAAAAGACTTGAGACTGGGGCGGATGGTCATCTTCCAGCAGGAAAATGACCCTAAACATACAGTCAGAGCTACAATGGAATGATTTAGATCAAAGCATATTCATGTGTTAGAATGGCCAAGTCAAAGTCCAGACCTAAATCCAATTAAGAATCTGTTGCAAGACTTGAAAATTGCTGTTCACAGACGCTCTACATCCAATCTGAAAGAGCTTCAGCTATTTTGCAAAGAAGAATGGACAAACGTTTTACTCTCTAGATGTGCAAAGCTTGTAGAGACATCCCCAAAAAGACTTGCAGCTGTAGTTGCAGTGAAAGGTGGCTCTACAAAGTATTGACTCAGGGGTTGAATACAAATGCATGCCACACTTTTCACATATTTATAAAATACACTTTTGGTTGTAACATGACAAAATGTGGAAAATTTTAAGGGGTATGAATACTTTTTCAAGGCAATGTGTGTGTATGTGAGATTATATATATATATATATATATATATATATATAATGTGTGTGTATAATTAATATATATATATATATATATATATATATATATATATATATATATATATTTTATATATATATATATATATATATATTTTACTATAACTTAGGAGGGCAGTCTCCTCTGAGAATGTGTGTACTGAGCAGCGGTAATTTATCACTGCTTAATAAAACAGACCCCTCGAGTGTTTCGGTTAATTTCTGGTACCGTAATCTCGCTATGTCTCACGAGATTCCAGAACCAGGGGCGTTCACCACTGTTGGAAGCATTTGTAGATCGCACAAAAGGAGAAGTGATCTACACTGCTTCGTAAACAGGCATCCAGAGGAGAACGACCTCCACGAATGCCAGGGAACTCAGCAGTGGATATTTTCCACTGCTTCATAAACGTGGCTTTATGTCACACATTTTGTGTGAAGGCAATAAACTTCAATATTGATCTTATAAGACTAGTAAACCTTTTGCATTTTCATGTTGACTCCCATTTGTTTTCTGGCAAGCTTCAAATGAGAGCTGATATGGGTATTTTCAGCAACAGCTTTGTTCCCGTCACTTTTCTATAATGCATTGTTATGTGGATTGTCCAAATTAGCTGTCCCATGAACAGTTTCTTTGATCTCAGCTGTTTATATCTGAAACTCCTATCTTCTACCAACATATAAATGGAGAGCTGTTATTTTCTCAGCACCATTTATAAATGTGGATGGAGAAAATACCTTTGGACAGTTGTCGAGTCTATGAATTGCTTGTGCTGAGCCATCATTAGACATCCCAGTCTAGTGTAGTGAGCAGATTAGAGTTTTGTACCTTGTGATGGCTGTTATAGCAAATCACAATGATCATGTGCTATGGTTTACATTTTTGATCCTAGTCCATTATGAATGGGATATGAATAGATGGTCCTGCAGTTGAATGGGATATGAATAGATGGGTATGTAGTTGAATGGGATATGAATAGATGCACCTGCAATAGAAGCTGGTGATCCATTTATTTATTTCTACTGAGTATGAGGTCATTTTTTTTTTTTTTTAACCCTTTCACCCCCACCTCCCCTACAAATCTATCACCAACCTTTCTCTCTATGTGACCTGTACATTAACCCTGTTGACCTGTACAATAATGTATCTAGTGCACCATTACAAAGCTCCATGTTTAAACTCCCTAAAATACCAGCAGATTTCTTAAATTCCAAAACATAGTGGGAAGAAATTAGATCCCCAAGTCACAAGCTTGTTTTAACCCTTTTATGGCCAAGAGGTTTGGTACCTTGCTTTCACAGGAAAGGGTAAAATAGATGGGCTATAAAAGCAGAACGAAAAAAAAGAGAAAAGGTTCCGATTCTATCACCTAAGAATGGAAAATGAGCCTTAAAGAGTAACTCCACTTTTGTTGAGAAAAAAAAAACAAAAAAAAATCCCCTCTGGTTTTTCTATGTACATTACAAGGATTTTAACAAACATTGTTGCAGATTCCTACCTTTTGTTATTCTAAAGAAATCATTGTGTGTTTGTCTGTGTCCATGTGGGAAAGTAAGTCTAATGGGAGTGATTTCATAATTCTCAGTCAGCTGCTGCACCTGCAGGGCACCAATGAGGAAAGCTGCTGGGCCTGCATCCCTTTAGATGTTATTTCCTATTGGGAGTATCTTGCCAAAAATTTGATTTTTGTTGTAAAGGATGCCTGAAATCTGACTTGTATCATAGGGAAGACTTCTGGGAAAATCAGCGAGCAAATCACACAAGCAGGAAATTATGTTTCGGGGGGGGGGGGGGGGGGGGGGGGGGGGGGGCATTCTGGATACATTGTGTGTACAGAACACCTCCAGGTAGCCATGTTGCATTGCATTTTAGAGTTTGCAGATTGAAAGGTAATTTTTAATAACATTCAATTACAATATTTGTGTCACAATTGTATACGCTATATTTGCTCTTTATTTGCCATCCCCCCCCCCCCCCCCATGAAAGTGGAGTTACCCTTTAAGTGGGAAGATGATTTCTAAAGCTATAAAACTAGAAAAACCCTGCCTGGTGTGACACATCCCAACTTTTTCTGTGATAGATCCAGAAGTTGGCAAAAACCCTCAGGATAAGGTAAAAACAGAAGGATTTCCATATGAAGGCTGACAAAGGAACATCAAGTTAGGTATAAAAGTAGCTTGGGCCTACAACTGTATCATGTTAGCATGGGCCAACATTTGGCTTAATGTTCATAGTTGGTGAAAGGATAACATATTGTCAGCAGCAAGAGCATTTCATTATACTTTATACATCATAACTTCACTACTCTCATTTGCCCTGTTCTGCTGGTGTGTATTGAAACTGATTACATTTTTTTTTCTTTTTACTTAAAGTGGAACATTACCCTTTACTTAATAAAAATGCATTCCACATTAATAATTATGCCAATAACCAAAATTTGTGTATGCTGTAAACTGCCTCCAGCGTTGTTACTGTTTTTTTTTTTTTTTTTGCTGGAGGCTGCCATTTTGCTGAAGCCCAGGGCCCCTGAATAGCAGTAAACCTTTAGGCTGTCAGCAGAACGGCCTCTACATTTTCGGCACAGTGCCAAAAAACAGAGCAACTGAGCATGTGCAGAACAGGGTAAGACAGTATTAGTGGCTTTTGAACAGTATAGGCACTTCATTTTTAATGTTTTACATACCTATACCTGCAAAAGTGGCCAGCCTGAAGTGATCTAGCAGGACATAATTTTCTGACTAAAAGTTCCACTTTAATAAATGCTAGGTGAAAAGAAAAGCAGAAGGATACATACCGATATCCCCAGCACCAGGATTAGGGATATCAGGAGGCTCAGGTTTTTTATTTGAGGTCACACTAATTCTTCTTGCTTTTCTTTCAACTGATGAAGAATCAGATGATTCTGAACAAAACATACAAAAAGATAAGTTACATCTAAAAGACAAAGCAACAATATCATATATATTTCTTTTAAAAACCAAGAAACAACGCCAGATCTTCATACTCCCAATTGGGAACACTATGGGGTTCATGGAGCAGAAAATCTCCTCACCGGTGGTAAACCAGATGACCCAGAGACTCTCGTAAGGTGGTTGTTGCAATACTTTATGTCACACCGTATTTGCGCAGCGGTCTTACAAGCTACACTTTTTTGAATAAAAAAAATAAAACAGTAAAGTTAGCCCAATTTTTTTCAATATTATGAAAAATAATGTTACGCTGAGTAAAATGATACCCAACATGTCACGCTTCAAAACTGCGCCTGCTTGTAGAATGGCAACAAACTTTGGCACTTAAAAATCTCCATTCGCGATGTTTAAAAACTTCTACAGGTTAACAGTTTTGAGTTACAGAGGAGCTCTAGTGCTAGAATTATTGCTCTCGATCCGATTACGCGATGATACCACACATGTGTGTTTTGAACACAGTTTTCATATGCGGGTGTGACTTTGCTTCTGTGCACAAGCTCAACAGGACGGGGCGCTTTAAATTAATTTTTTCTTATTTAACTTTTTTTTATTTTTACACTGTCCTTTAAAAAAAAAAAAAAAAAATTGGGGTCACTTTTATTCCTATTGCAAGGAATGTAAACATCCCTTTTAAGAGCATTGGGCGGAAGTGACGTTTGATGTCGCTTCCGCCCTCCAATGCCATGGAGCCGAGTGGAGGCCATCTTTCCCTCACTCGGGATCCAGGCTGTGAGGGGAGCAGGCGCGATCGTCTCCGCTGCTACTAACGGCTCCAGTAGGGGACGGAGGCGACGCGTCGGGAAGGGGACCCTCTGCGCCCCCCGATCTCGCAACAGATTTTTTTATATGAAAGAGTACCGCCGGCCGTTTTTAAAAATACCGGGGTTAAGGCAGCTAGCTGCTGTCATAACAACGGTATTTAGCGTAAAAGTACCATCATAAAATGATGGCAGCTGGTCCTTAAGTGGTTAAAACCCAACATTCACAATAGTCTAAATATTTCATTAAGACTATGAGCACACTAGTTTTTTTTCTGCATTTCTTGCTCTTTCAAAGTACAAAAACGGTGTTCATTAGCAGTGGAATTTTCTTGGAATTTATTTCAATGATCAACAAATGTTACATTGGTGAAGTCTACAGCAGCTGCTGATAGCGCTTTGGAAGCTTCTCTAGATACAATTATAGAAGGGAATAATGGGAACATGTCAATGTTTTCGTTGTTGCCTGTGCCCTGAGAGGGCGATTTAGTCGCTCAAGTTTAACTTGTCGCTGGAACCGAAATAGGAGGGGAAATCTTCCAATGAGCACTATGTTTTCAGGTGAGAACTGTTTAGATATTTCCTTATTCCTGGTTACTTAGACAAGAAATTAAGGGAAATCTTCCACAGACTACAAAAACTGACAGGGGTTTCAACCATTCATTACTCCATATATAAACAAGGGAAACGGCGCCAACTTCAAACTGGTGCAATAATGTATGCCAGTGCTGCTCCTAAAATTAGTGTTTACTAATAAGTAATTAAAAAGGATCAAAAGGACTCAAACTGGACAATTTAGTGAAATGTGAACCAAATTTAGAGAATAAATAACCTACCGTATTTATCGGTATATAAACACGCACTTTTTTACCCTGAAAACAGAGGGTAAACCGTGCCTGCGTGTTACACGCTGACATCTGTTTTTATTTTACCAACGGTCCACCCCGGGTGCCACCCAATGGGTGGGTGTCAGGCCGCCACCCCTCTCCTGGCCCTGGGACAGTGCTGCCGACACACTCCAAACTCCAGAAAACACCACTGCCAGCCCCCTCCTACACACCGCTCCCCCGTGCCACTATCAATGCAAATCCAAACCTCCAAATTCCTCCACCAACGCTGCTCGTTCTGGCCGCTCTCCTCCTCCCGCTTTGCCTCCTCGAGTGTAGCTTTTGATTGGAGAACAGTCATGTGACAGTCAATGAAAGAGGAGAGCAGTCACATGACAGGGTCCACGGCACCAATGGAAGTAATCAGAAGCGCCGATCCATACTGAGTGACACAGGAGAAGCGGCGCACCAGAAGGGGCCGGCAGCGATGCCCTCTATACTCCAGAGCATGCTGGCAATGCCGTCCCAGGAGACTGGGTGTCTCCTGGTAGTGCAGTGGAGGAGGGGGGGCTTTAGAATGAAAGGGGTCCATGTATTATGTGGGGGGTCCGTGTGTTATGCAGGGGGGCTGTGTGTACCATGCAGGGGGCTGTGGAAAGTTTTTTTCCTGAAACTTCCATCTTAAAGTTAAGGTGCATGTTATAAGCCAATAAATACAGTAGTTAAATCGATAGGTGAATAATTACATAAATAAATAAATGAAAACATCTAATATATGATCAAATTCATGCAATGAAATGTCAAACCAATACAAATCAATACTTGATTAAAGTTCATGATTTCTGTGTATGGTCCATGATTTCTGTGTATGGTCACCATGAAATTAATTCTCCAACACCATGATCCTAAAAAAGTGCTCCAATGCTCCAAAATAACAGTGCTCCAACCGAAGTGAGATTTGAATTGCGCTCACCAGATGTATCTGGCCAACAAGTGACCATCAAATGTAGGTATTAGAAATGCCACTTCAATCAACTCATAGGTCAATCTCCACCATATTCACCATCCACCTCTTCTCCTCTCATAGTATATGGATGGCTACGGCCATGACCAGATCACCATCAAGCATGAGTGTGTAAGTCAAAACTCTCCAATTTGATGTATCATCCACAATAATCAGTAACAGTCTCCTTCTTCCATAAAAAGGCTCTGTGAAATTGGCTCCGCCAAAGGAGCCACAGAAGGCAGGTATAGTGTAGTATTGTTTTTTATTATATAAAAAAAAGGCTGCACTTACATGTGTACAATATCACATATTACAATATTACATTTGTACAATATGTGTCTCAAGCCTCTGTTCTATGCATTTCACGCAGTGCACGCATCATCAGGAAGTGCCTACCTAAAGACGCGTTCACCGTGTGAAATGAATAGAAGAGGGGCTTGAGACGCATACACACAGGAGCCCTTCACTTCTGCGGGTCCTTGTAACGCACGCCGCTGCTAGTCAGACATCGGTGCAGGATAGTTTACAGAACTCAGAGCTGCTAATGTGGCGATTCTCATCATATTGTACATATGTAAGTGCAGCTTTTTTTTTTTTTTTTATAATAAAAAAACAATACTACACTATACCTGCCTTCTGTGGCTCATTTGGCGGAGCCAATTTCGCAGAGCTTTTTGATAGGAGAAGGAGACGGATACCGATTATTGTGGATGATACATCAAATTGTATCATGGTGTTGGAGAATTAATTTCAGGGTGACCATACACAGAAATAATGAACTTTAATCCATGATAATTTATTACACATTGCATTGGTTGGAAATTTGATTACTGTGCACATTTCATTGCATGAATTTGATCATATATTAGATGTTTTAATCTATGTAATTATTCACCTATCAATTTAATTAAGTTATTTTTTTTCTCTTAGTTTGGTTCACATTTCACTAAATTGTCCAGTTAGCGCCCTTTTGATCCTTTTTCATTACTCCAAATATAACACAAAAAAAAAAAAAAGCTTCGGATTTAGATATACATTAACTACAATCTCACAAAAAGCTGTCTTCAAATATATAGCACCCTAAAAAAGTACCCATGTATAATATAGCATTATTAACCACAGAGTCTACAGCAGGGGTCTCAAACTGGTGGCCCTCCAGCTGTTGGAAGTCCCAGGAGGCTTTGTAAGGCTGACACTTACAAGCAAGAGGCAGAGGCATGATGGGACTTTTAGTTCCACAACAGCTGGAGGGCCGCCAGTTTGAGACCCCTGGTCTACAGATATGCCAACACTGTGAACTAGCAAGGAATGTAACACATGTATTTTATTCATATGAAGGCAAAAAAAAAAAATAAAGCAGTAGAACTAAAGCAACAGGCCACTTACCTTTTTTACAAGTGTTGGGGGGTACAGCAGGACCAGGAGCTATGTTATCATAGAAGTTGCTCAAATCAAGCTTTCCCACACCTATAAAACAAATCTGTTAACTTCAAGTCTGCATGTGGTAAATTTAGCTCAACATCCAAAACAGAAAGCAGGAATAAGAAATTCCTAATTATAAATTACTCGTTTTCTATGCCTAAAGTCTTTGTCAATCCTTAAATATACCCACTGAAGTGGCCAGCCTTAAGTGATACACAGAGATGAAACAAATCCTCTCACATAAGTTGTACCTGTTTATTTGGACCCTTTGTCCTCTATAGACTCCTAAAGCACACATTTTACACAGCATTTCTGAGCTGCAGAAGGCAGGGGGTGGGGGATCTGATGTCACACAGCACAGCTCTGAGACTTGAATGGAGGTAATAGATGCACCCCCCTCTACGAAGTCTCATAGGGAAATATGAAAAGCTGAGGCTGTCAATCACTTGCGTGTGTTGGGGGCTGTCTCCCGATTGCCTGGTGTCCAAAACTCAGAAGTGACTCCTGCAGATAGCAGAGGAGTGAAAAAGGAGACAGAAATCACAGTAGGTGCCTTGGACCAAGGCAAGGACACACTATAGAAGCATATGATGTTAATTTTTAATTTTAAGAGGTTTATCACTTTAAAAAAGGTAACAATATCATAAATGAGCAAGCTTTTAAAAAATATAATTTTAATGCATTCAGTTTAAACAAGTACATAAAAGGTTTAATGTGGAGTGGACACTATACTGTATTTTGGACTAAGTTGAAGAATAAGGTCTTTACTCCTACACAGTTGGTCCATAATGCCCAAAGTTGTTTAATTACACAAGAGCACACTGGGACTGAAACTAAAAGAGGTGATAAATCCAAAGTTAGCCAAAACTGTAATATACTGTACAATTGCACAGCTATGCTGTAAATATGTCAAAATAAATAGTATATATGTTTGTAGCTCCTTAAAAGTAGTACTAAAAAGTCTAAATCAGTTTTTATCAAAGCATTCTCTGCATGAAGGTATAAAAAAAAAAGTCCACTACTTGTCCTACCCCTCTCCTTCCCAGTCCCTAAAAAAAACTTACTGGGTCCATGTCACCACTCCAGTGCTGTCTCCTGCACCAGTGCCACTCCTTCCTTCATACTTTCATAGGAGAAACTAAAGGAAGTGGAACATTAGGCTGCGAGGAGGGGAAAAAAGGGCATGACTTATCGGCACTGTGTCTGGATGCACACAACTCGGCACAGGGCCAGATAGGAACATGCATGCCCCGGTGTTTCTTTAGCACCGTCCTTGCTTCCTATAAAAGGCACCCCAAGGAGGGTGAGCCTACAGCACCAATTGGGACTGTGAGCATTTGTGCATTATCTTTCTACAGACCACGTAAGTGTTACCTCTTATTTTTTATCTTTAATGTCTTTTTAAACCTGCTAATGCCTGAAAAAGCAGATGAGAGCCCCTGGCAATAATTAGTTGTCAATATATAGAGCAGTCTACCTAGAAATAGGAAGTGGGAGTTAAAAGATTACATATTCCCCCACATCTTTTTTTTTTTTTTTTTTTTAACAAGGGTGTCTACTGGTGCTGCAGATAATACACCTGCAATATGCTCAACACCATCTAGTGGTTGAAGGGAACAAGCACAGCCAATTGGGTAGGATATGGGCAGCCTTTCTAAAAATTTTTACCCTCGAGGAACCTTAAAAAAAAAAATGTTGAAAGACGGATCTCTGAAATAATTTTCTAATCTATGGCTCTTTATATATGTTTGTGTGTTCAGGGAGTTGTAAAGGAATAAAATAACATTGATGTCCAGTGCGAAACCCACCAACTGGGAAACTGGCTTGTCATTCTAACCTATCCTGGAGAAACTGAAATGTGGTGGAAAACTTCTCTTTCTTCTACATCTCATTAACTGAAAAAACCATGTGGACCATCGAAACACTAGACATTTTCACATAAAGAAATAGTGTGGTTGTACCCTTTGAAACTACAGGCATACTTTGCTCAGGGTACAGTCAATATATAAACAGTGCCCCAAAGAGTTCTTCCTTACATCAATGTCTCCTATTAAAGCACTGATTTGGCTATTTAGTACTGGCTATTATTCCATTCCCAATGTCCTTTATTATTTTAGTGTCACTAGTCCCCTTGCAGGAATTTCCAGAAGAGTTTAAGGCAAAAAGGTATTCTAATGCCAAGTCTGACTGAAAGCAAAAGACTGCCTGCCCTCTGCATAAAACTAAGGTGATGCAAGCTTTAATTGTCTATAACTAAACTTTCAGCATAAAAATATTCTTCTTCCTAAGTTACCCTTTATTGACATTGAAAACACTTACTGACAGTTGTTGACAGTAGGCCTATGCTTCATATTGCTATGTTCTTAACGTCCCGCTGCAATGACAGCTTTTTAAAGAACAGTCTCAGCTTGTGCACGTTTCACATTTTAAAATCCAGCATTATGTGTAAGCATCCATCACCCAGCCAAGAAAATGCAAGCAAGTGGACAATTTATTATCACATGAATTGCAGACTTTTCACTGAAGGGCTTTTGAGACCATTACCTGCTGTGCACCAAATACAGACTGAGTGTTTAATGTAGGATGTTAAAAGATTTAAACGCAAAGCCAGTTAATCTTAATGAATACTTAAGATTAGGATTTTGCAGTTCACTTGCAAATTAATTTCCTTTGACTCAAGTTAATAAAAAACAGTTTTGTAATCATTCACTAAGCTGTGCACAATTTCGAGTAATTCAGATTACATTTCTATACACCAGGACTGTTCAGATGTGTCAGAAATGCAGACACAGATTAATGTAATGCTAGAGCCAAGTGCAAAGAGATGGCAAACATTGGATTTATTAAATAATGAAAATACATTTGCTTTGTAGCTTAAAAGGCTGCAAGCTAAAACTAGATACAGAAAATTCTGTGAAAATGGATGTGCTTGGAATGTTTTAAAAGAGAAAAAAAACTTTTGAGTGTTAAAGATATGCAGACTGTAAATGTCTAAACAACACTGGTGTTAATATTTATATATTCAAATGAGATGGGAAAAGGGACTGCTGGAAACTAGCTGCTATGAGCTACAGCACTATTTTGTTAGTTTTGATGAATGCCCACCTCTGACACTTCAATAATGACATCACCAAAACATTTGTAATGTTAAGAAAATGCTGATCTGTTGATCTTTCTGCATTTACAAGCAAATTTTTTTTTTATAAGCTATGCTGTATTAGCATTGACAAAGGTACAATTACCAGTATCTAAACTTTTTAAAGCATAAACACACTTTATTTACTCTTTCACATAATTAAAGAACATGTAAAGCCAAAATGTCATATTCCTGATATGTGCCTGCTGTGCCATGTACTTGTACGAGAAAGTATCCTGTTCTCTGTGTATTTCTTCGTTTGGCTCTATGCACATTAGTGTTTAAGTTCCTAGAAGCGGTTATTAGCATTTTTTTTTTTCTGCTCCTGGAAGCCAATATTGTTATCCTATGCGTCCATGCACACTACTTTAGGCTTTTAGCGTTTTTTTGAGCTTCAGGGTCTAGGAGCAGAAAAAAATAGGATTTTTCATTACCTGCTGGGTATACTTCATCATCAGGTGAATGGACACTGGTAGACCAAAGGTCTTCAGACAGGAAGTGATCCCCTATATAACCCCTCCCATACAGGAAGTACTTTAGGTTTTGTAGCAAGCACTAAATCCTCAAAAAAAAGGGGAGGGATCTCTGTGTCCCATGATATACTCAAAGAAAAGGATTTTACAGGCAAGTATGACAAAAAAATCCTATTTTCTTTTTCATACATCATGGGACACAGAGTCAGGCTAATATTCATTACCTGCTGGGACGTCCCAGAGCAATAGCCGTGAGGGGAGGGAGACACGCAGCCAAACAATAGAAAACAGAACTTATACGGCAGCCCGCAGTACACTGGGGCCGAAAGCCGAATCCTCGGCTGCTCGAACGTCCACTTGATAAAATTTTGTGAACATATGCACTGAAGACCAGGTAGCAGCCTTACAAATCTGAGCAACACATACCTGATGGCAAAAATCCCAGGAGGTTTCTACACCCCTGGTAGAATGAGCTCTCAACCTAAAGGGAGGAGCTTTATGTTTCAGACCGTAGGCCTGAATGACCAATTGACAGACCCAACTGGCAATGGAAGCTTTGGAAGCTGCCTAACCCTTCTTGGGTCCTTTTGGTAAAAAAAAAAAAAAAAAAGTCTGATCCGCGGATCTCCGCAGATCTAGACAAATAAACCTTGACTGCCCAAACAACGTCCAAAGAATGCAGTCATCTCTCTTCCGGCGAACGAGGCTAAGAGAAAAAAAACAGGCAAAATAATGTCCTGATTTAAATGAAAGGCTGACACCACTTTTGGCAAAAAGGATGGAACAAGTCGAAACACGACTCTGTCATGGTGAAGGATCAAGTACGGTTCCCTGTATGAAAGGGCCGCAAACTCCAAGGAAGGCTAGCTTGCGTGACAGCAAGTCTGGTTGTTTCTGTAACACAGGCAGCATCAAGTTCAAGTCCCAAGGACACATAGGTGACCTAATGGGGGGAAGCAAGCAAGTTGCCCCTTGTATATAGATTCAGATCAGTGAATGGGAGGCTAAAGGCCTTTGGAAGAATACTGATAGGGCCGAAACTCGACCTCTTATTGTACTCAAAACAAATTTGATTTCCACAGCTGACTGTAGAAAAGAGAGAATTCTCCCAATCACATATTTCCGAGGATACCATTTTCTGGCTTCACACCAAGCAATACAAGTCTTCCAGACTTTATGATAAATCTTCCTAGTGACAGCTTTCCTAGCATTCAATAGAGTAGACACCACTGATTCCGAGATGCTATGGTCCTTTAACACCCTGGCTTCAATAGCCATGCCGTCAAATTTAGAGAATGTAAATTGGGGTGGAATATAGGACCTTGAGACAGTAGATCGGGGCGACCTGGAAGCGTCCATGGCCCGTCTATTGTCAGTCTCACAATCTCCGTGAAGCAGGGCCTTCTGGGCAAGGCTGGTGCCAACAGAATGACTGGAACCCCCCTCTCTCCAAATCCTGTGCAACAAATGTGGAAGGAGAAGGATCGGAGGGAAAGCATAAACCAGGGAGTATTGGCTCCATGGAACCATCAGAGCATCTGCTCCAATTGCCAGAGGATCTCTTGTTCGAGACACAAACTGCTGTAGCTTGTTGTTGAACCTGGATGTCAGTAGGTCGACCTCTGGCCATCCCCAACGTTGGCAAATTTCCTGGAGCACCTCTGGGTGTAGGGACCATTCCCCTGGGCAGATCTGCTGGTGGCTGAGATAATCTGCCTTCCAGGTCTCTACTCCTGGGATATGGACTGCCGATATAATTGGCATATGCCCCTCTGCCCAGGCTAGTATGTAGTTCACCTCCTTCAGAGCTGAACGACTCCTGGTAGCGCCTTGGTGGTTTATATAGGCCACTGCCATGGCATTGTCGGACTGAACCCTGATGGGGCAGTCCTGAAGCTCCACCGTCCAGAACCCTAAGGCCAGAGGTACTGCCCATAATTCTAGGACGTTGATGGGCAGGGTCTGCTCTGTCCCTGACCATTTCCCCGGAGCTGTGAGCCCGTCTAGGGTCGCTCCCCAGCCTGAGAGAGACAGGCACCTGTAGTCTGTACTCTCCAAGTTACCGGGAGAAAGGATTTTCCCTTTCGCAGGTTCTGATCCTGCAACCACCAGTTTAGGCTTAAGCATGCCTGAGGAGATAAGCACATTGGATAATCCAGGGCTTTTTTTCCTCTGTTCCAAGCCAACAAGATGTCTTGTTGTAAGGGCCTGGAATGGAACTGGACATAGGGCACTGCCTCGGAGGAGGATACCATCCTCCCTAGAAGACTCATACAGAGCCGAATGGAGGGTTGTCTGGTGCCCCTTATCTGACGCACCTGATCCTTCAGGGCACAGATCCTTACGGGTGGCAATACTCAGACCGTGTTTAGGATCAGACCTAAATACTTTAGACTTTGAGCTTGTCTCAAGGCTGACTTTTTGGTATTTATGATCCAGCCTAAACTTTTCAAATACTGCACTGTGTATATTAAGCTCTGTTCTAGAGCCTGTACTGAGTGATCTCTGAGCATGAGGTCGTCCAGATACCCGAGCACCAGGATCTCTTGGGCCCATTAAGAGACCCAGTACTGGTGCTAGGACCTTTGTGAACACCCAGGGAGATGTAGCAAGCCCGAAGGGTAAAGCCACAAAATTAAAAACGACGGTACCTCTACTGCAAAACGTAGGAACCTCTGATGAGGCTGAAAGATCGGTACATGAAAATAGGCGTCTTTTAAATCGATGGAGGCTAGAAAGTCTCCCCTCTGGAGTGAGGTTACTACTGAGTGGACAGACTCCATCCGAAAGGACTGCATCAATAAATACTTGTTCAGGGACCTTAGGTCCAAAATGGGCCTTATGTCCCCATTTGGTTTCTAAACCGTAAACAGGTTTGAGTAAAACCCTGTGCCCCTTTCGAATACAGGAATCTCTACAAACACTCCTTGATGCACTAGATAAAGTAG
The DNA here is from genome assembly GCF_042186555.1 of Aquarana catesbeiana. Lineage (NCBI taxonomy): Eukaryota > Metazoa > Chordata > Amphibia > Anura > Ranidae > Aquarana > Aquarana catesbeiana. The sequence continues at coordinate 328,851,707 of NC_133325.1, forward strand.
TGCCTGAAGCAATCAGTTTCTTTTTGGAGGATCCGAGGGAACGCTGGATCTTAGAAACCTCTGAGGGGGAACCCCCCCGCAACTCCAGCTTGTAACTGCAAGATATAATTGAGGTAACACACTCGTTCTGAATTGCTGTTTTCCAAATGTCTGCAAAGTGCAGCAGCCCTCCTCTCACCCGATGGAGTGGGGGCATCCCTTCAAAAGGAGGGCTTGGTGCTGGGTTTAGAAGAATTTTGGACCCAGGGGCTTTTCTGGCCCTGCGGCTTGCCCCTGGCCTTAGTGCCCTGTTGGTGGCGGAGCCGCCCTGATGCTGAGACATTTAAGGAAGCCCTGGGTTTTTAAACAAGGGACGTCTGGTGCTTTTCTTCACAGGAGGTAGAGAACTCTTCCCTTCGGAAATCTTTTGGATATATTTGTCCAAGTGATCACCGAATAAACGTTCCCCATGAAACGGGAAACTTGCCAATAACTTTTTGCAAGGAAGCTCGGCTGACAAGTTCTTAAGCCATAGAAGTCAGACAAGAGAGCCAGACAAGAAACCTGCTGTATTGAAGCATCAACAGCAAAACACAGTGCTCGAGGTCTTACTTACAGGCAGATCATCCTCCTGATTAGGCCTATCAGGCCGTTTGACCTGATCCTTTATGGACTGGGAAATACCAATTGCTGCAACAGCTGGCTGAATAGCTGAACTGGCCAAAGAAAAAGGAAGCCTTTAATAATGACTCCAATTTCTTGTCAACAGGGTCTTTCAAGCCCTGTGCGTTATCTACCGGACAAGTTAAGTTCTTGTTTAAGGAAGACACCGCTGCATCTACGGCTGGCATGCTCCATTTTTTAACGAACTTTTCATCCATGGTATATAAAAGGGAAAACCTCTTAGGAGGAACAAAATTCCTGTCAGGATGTTCTCAATCAGCGTACACCTCCTGTTCCAACAGGGGGTGTACAGGGAAAGTCTGTGCGACCTGAAGAAGCCTCATCGATCCCAAAGAGGACCAGGGGGGCTCAGTCACCTCTGCAAGAGGCAACTTAAAGGCAGAACGAACCATTTCGGTCAGAGTCGGGATCAAAAACCTCTGCGACTGAGGCAGACATCGACTGGATAGCTTCTTGTCCAGATTGCTCGGAAGAGGACGCATCTGCTGGGCACTGCACCGAATCCTGAGCTTTAAGCTCTTCCCCATCCTCAACCCATTCCTACTCCAGGCTAGGAGACTCCGGGGAGGGGGATCTGTCACACTTCCTGTCACCCTGCGGGATGGAGGCAATCATGCCAGCAATCCTGTGCTCTACCCAGTCTAGGGATGAGGACAGTTGATCCTTAGTGATAAAGGGTGAAGCAGCAGCGTTGACTGTAGGCACAATACCAGATAGGCGCAGTGGCTCAGATTGCCCGGAAGCCTCTGGTCCTTCAGGGGATACAACACTAGGGATACGACTAGGTTCATCAGGAACTACTGTCGACATAGGTGTACCCTTCCCTGTGGCGTTAGTCCCACTCCTCTTTTTGGAAGACATTTAATAGCCACAAACAAAGAGTACTTGGGTGAAGTATTTAAACACCTCAGAAGGGAGACCCTTTACTAGGGCTCACCAAGCCCGAACGCAACAATCCTGCTAAGCACCTTTAGCCTGCCAAGACACACCTGGTGACTCACGTGACCCGGGTAAGAAAAAAATAATCACTGTAAGTGTCTGTTCAGAGCCCACTCTGTGTCCCACAGCTGCCTTCTGGAAGCACCATATGCATGGCCTACACAGCTCAAACAATCTGGGTCTGCATCTGCACCAAAACGTTCTGTGCGTGCGCACGTGGTCCTGGCGAACGCGCGTGACTTTATTCGTGCGCCCAGATAAAAGCCACTGCGCATGTGCAGCGAAGCCACGTGCATCATGGCCACCAAACTGCTGAGCACAGCGGTGCACTTGCGACCGAACCTGTGCCGTGGTGAACCAAGGTGAAATGGCACACCGTCGTGCGCCATCATACAGGTAAAAAACAGCCAGACACAAGCAAAAAAGGTACACTTTGCAAACACCCACAGCTATCCTAGAACACCCCCGTATGGTCACCGCACACCAGTGTCCAGCTTTAAGCTAGATTGACTGATTGTTACAATCACTGGGACACCCCAGCATAATAAAATAAAGGGGTTTCACTTACCCATCCAGGTCCAGGGACACTTAGAAACGAAGGGCCCAATGTTCACCCTCCACGGTGGGTTCCTGTCACTTGGACCTTCAAGAACTGGGTACCCTTTTCATGTTTAGGGTCAACTCCCTTGCACCTGTATAGCAGCCTGCAGGAAATGCCTTAGCGCTGTAGTGTCCAGGATTTCCACTCCGCAGGGTACAGCGCCCGGAGACCACATTACAGGCAAAACCTTGCAGGATCTCGAGTCTTCTTTGCAAGGCTCGGGTACCATTTATCTAAGCATAAAAGCCTGTGTTAAATGAATCTGATCGGTCAATCCCTTGATTAATTTTGGAACCATTTGTGGGACTAGAGACCAGGAGCTCAAAGAGCTCAAACAAACTGTGCCATCCACCTTGCAGACACTGGTAAAAAAAACTGAAGTATTTCCTGTATGGGAGGGGTTATATAGGGGATCACTTCCTGTCTGAAGACCTTTGGTCTACCAGTGTCCAAGCACCTGATGAAGTATAACACAGCAGGTAATAATTATTAGCCTGACTGTGTCCCACGATGTATGAAAAAGAAAAAAAATATATTTTTGATCAATTCTCTAGCTATGATGGAAACTTAGCCTGTGTCTTGTCCTGACACACCACCAGCACCCCCCCCCGCCATTCACTGGGAAGATCAATGTACTGTAGCTTCTCCTCCCCCTAGCTCTTATGCAGCTGAGAACAGAGGAAATGTGATCACGTTTTTGTAATTATACACAAATGTTTTACTTTTCATGTCTGATTTAAACTGAACTGGGTTGTTTTGTAAGTTGACGGTTTACAATCACTTAACTTATTTCAAGTGTAAGTGCAGCAAAGTTGTATTTTTAGACCAAAATGTTGACTTGCTGCAATTATATTATTTATTATCTGTGGACTCTTTTTAAGCATACTTTGAGATGAAAGGCACGCATGCACCGTGTGCATCAAAATGATTACCCCGAAATGTGCTTGCTGCTAATACTAAAATAAAAGTGTATATTGGCTTTTGCCCAAGCCACAAATACAAATTAAAAATACTAACAAAAACCCACAGTCATCTACAGCTCTGTTCTAAACTACATCACCAACCTTGTTTCAAAATACCAACAAAAATTCTCCTTGCTTCTCCCTCAAAGATCTCCTGCTTTCTAGCTCCCTTGTGACCCCCTGCCATTCTCAAATTCCAGGACTTCTCCTGAGTCTCTCCCCACCCAAATATGCCTGGACTCTCTCCTAACCTGTCCGCCTTTAGGTGATCCCTGAAAACCCTTCTCTGCATCATCCCTAACCACTATTACCTTTTCTATCCTTGACCCTTCCTTTAAGATTGTAAACTCAAAAGGGAGCAGGGTCTTCTGATCCCTCCTGTAATGAATTGTAATGTCTACCTCAATTTTGTAAAGCATTTTGCAAACTGGAGCTATATACATCCTATATAAATAACATTATATGTTCATTCCCTCTTGCTTTTCCTGAGAATCCCTAATAGTTACGTTCACCTCCACTGCATTTATGGAGGGAGACATGCTTGACACCCAGGTTTCAACAATATCTTCCACTCCATTACATGGGGGTTGGGAATTAGTGATTTACACAAGATAAGGATATTTGCATTTTAGTATCAACTCACAGGAAGTTATAAGGATACTGAATTTGTGGCAAGAGCAACAGGTACTTTCTAAACCTGCTGAAAATGTTCTTAGACTAATAAAACAAATGCAGCCACCAAATCCAAGGACTGGTGAGCTGCACTATATTAATTACATTTTTGTTTTTGGATTTAGATATACTTTAATCCATGTATCACCCCCATAATGGACTTCTAGGTTACCTGCAATTCCATAAAAAAAAAAAAAAAAAAAAACACCCAGAAAAAGGACAGTGACTTTGTTTCAGTGTTACACTTATTAGCGCTTTGATCTTTACCCCTGGACTGCAGATCAACTTCTTTCAGTGTACAATCTATATTTATTTGCAGTTGCCTATTCAGGCTCCTCAGTCTGGTCATCTCCTCTGGCTGAAATCAAACAAAAACAAGATAACATGAGGTAATAGGAAATTAAAGAAAAATAATTTAAAAGTTAAATGGTAGCACAAAGTCATCTGAATAGCATTTATGTACACAGGCACTCTGTTTTCTCTGCTCCTATAAGTGCCAGTAAACCTAAATTAAGCACCTAACGGTGCAATTTTTTTCACAAATGTTCAAATCTGCATTTTTTGCTAAAAACTACCATTAACACCCCCACCCCCCCCCCCATAATTTCTGAAAGCAGAGACCCTGGAAATGAAAATGGTGGTAGTTGTATTTTTTTTTATGTCACATGATATTTGAGCAGTTATTTCTTAAAACGCATATTTTCAGTGATTAAGTGGTTAGCACTTCCACCTAGCAGAACTAGGGTCATCAGTTCAAATCCCAACCACAGCACTACCTGCCTGGAGTTCAACATAAAGAGAAAAAAACACACACGCAAAAACGATAATGTGAGATTCAGCGCTAAAAAGCCTAATGGTTTCAAGAGTGGTGAAAAACCCACACACTCTTGAGTATGATTAGTGATAAAGAGGCATTAAATGGAATAAATAAAAAATTTTTGTTTGAAAATAAAGATGCAAATAAAAATGCAAAAAAGTCAATCTCGATAAAAAGTTCTAGGGGGTGAACCCCTTTAAATGTCCTTGGTGTGAATGCTGCAGATGGCTGCAAGGCTGCTTCAGGCGCAGGCTGGGAACCTGGAGACTATAAGAAATAGGAAACAGGAGAAAGAAAAAGAAGAACCAGGGCAGGACTAATGCAGCATTGAATAATTTTATGAAAAAGCAAAGTTTGAAACAAAGTGTTGTGCACTCACATATTGCTCAGTAGGTTGGGGGTTTACCTCGTTCAGTATGGGAACAGAACCACCGCTGTATCCTTGTGTCAGCGGGGAGGAGAAGCCTTAAGGGATCTCGGGAGGACACTGGCTGGATTGCTCAGCATGGAGGTGATCCGGAGCGGTCGTGCTGGGGAGCCGCCTACTGCTGTGTTGGCCAATCAGAACCGCGTTTCGGAAGCTAAGCTACGCCTCCTTCGTCAGCTGATCCTCTGACGCTGGCAGCAAGTTTAAATAGGGAGTGCGGTTAACCCAGAGTGTGCCATGGGAACGGCTTCACCTGGATATGTAATTACATTAAAGGCTGCCATTGCGGTCAGAGCATATATATAAAAAAACAATGTACAAGGTAATAAAAAGGTCATGGTGGTGGGAGTAAGATTTCATATGAAGTAATTAGACTTTTAGTCTCTAAGATGACAGAAAAATTTTATAAAAAAAGCATTAGTAGTGCCCATGGGCTTCTTTTTCTTTCTCCTGCTTCCTATTTCCTGCCTGGAGTTCGCATGTTCTCCCTGTGCAAGCTTCCTCCGGGTACTCCGGTTTCCTTTTATGCCCCGTACACACGATCAGACTTTCCACCAATAAAACCGTGGATTTTTGTTCGAAGGATGTTGGCTCAAACTTGTCTTGCATACACACGGTCACACAAATGTCAGCCAACAATTACGAACGTGGGAACGTGGTGACGTACAAGACGTACGAAGAGCCGAGAAAAAGGAAGTTCAATAGCCAGTACGGATCCTTCTGCTCGATTCCAAACATGTGTGAACTTTTGTGCGTCGGACTTGTGTACACACGATCGGAAATTCCGACAAAGTTTTGTTGGCGCAAAATTTGAGAACCTGCTAGCCAACATTTGTTGGAGGAAAGTCCGACAACAAATGTTCAATGGAGCATACACACAGTCGGACTTTCAGCCAACAAGCTCACAATAAACATTTGTTGTCGGAAAATCCAATCGTGTGTACGGGGCATTACACTCCACAAAATCATGCTGGTAGGTTAATTAGCTCCTGTCTAAACTGGCCCTAGTACGTGTATGTATGAATGTGAGTTAGGAACCTTAGAGATTGTAAGCTCCTTGAGGGCAGGGACCAATGTGACTGTATAATACAGTGGGGCAAAAAAGTATTTAGTCAGCCACCAATTGTGCAAGGTCTCCCACTTAAAAAGATGAGAGAGGCCTGTAATGGTCATCATAGGTATACCTCAACTATGAGCGAAAAAATGTGGAAACAAATCCAGACAATCACACTGTCTGATTTTTGAAAGAATTTATTTGCAAATTATGGTGGAAAATAAGTATTTTGTAATTATCAAAAGTTCATCTCAATACTTTGTTATATATCCTTTGTTGGCAATGACAGAGGACAAATGTTTTCTGTAAGTCTTCACAAGGTTGTCACACACTGTTGCTGGTATGTTGGCCCATTCCTCCATGCAGATCTCCACTAGAGCAGTGATGTTTTGGGGCTGTCGCTGGGCAACATGGACTTTCAACTCTGAAATGCTTCTTACGAAGCCACTCCTTCATTACCCGGGCAGTGTGTTTGGGAACATTGTCATGCTGAAAGACCCAGCCACGTTTCATCTTCAGTGCCCTTGCTGATGGGAGGTGGTTTGCACTCAAAAACTCACGATACATGGCCCCATTCATTCTTTCATGTACACGGATCAGTCATCCTGTTCCCTTTGCAGAGAAACAGCCCCAAAGCATAATGTTGCCACCCCCATGCTTCACAGTAGGTATGGTGTTCTTTGGTTGCAACTCAGCATTCTCTCTCCTCCAAACATGACGAGTTGTGTTTCTACCAAACAGTTCTACTTTGGTTTCATTTGACCATATGACATTCTCCCAATCATCTTCTGGATCATCCAAATGCTCCCTAGCAAACCTCAGACGGGCCCGGACATGTCTTGGCTTAAGCAGTGGGATACGTCTGGCAGAACAGGATCTGAGTCCCTGGCGGTGTAATGTGTTATTGATGGTAGCCTTTGTTATGTTGGTCCCAGCTCTCTGCAGGTCATTCACTAGGTCCCCCCATGTGGTTCTGGGATTTTTGCTCACCATTCTTGTGTTTATTTTGACCCCACGAGGTAAGATCTTGTGTGGAGCCCCAGATCGAGGGAGATTATCAGTGGTCTTGTATGTCTTCCATTTTCTAATTATTGCTCCCACAGTTGATTTCTTCACACCAAGCTGCTTGACTATTGCAGATTCAGTCTTCCAAGCTTGGTGCAGGTCTACAATTTTGTTTCTGGTGTCCTTTGACAGCTCTTCGGTCTTCACCATAGTGGAGTTTCGAGTGTGACTGTTTGAGGTTGTGGGCAGGTGTCTTTTATACTGATAACAATTTTAAACAGGTGCCATTAATACGGGTAATGAGTGGAGGACAGAGGAGCCTCTTAAAGAAGATGATACAGGTCTGTGAGAGCCAGAAATCTTGCTTGTTTGTAGGTGACCAAATACTTATTTTCCAACATAATTTGCAAATAAATCCTTTCAAAAATCAGACAATGTGATTGTCTGGATTTGTTTCCACATTTTGTCTCTCATAGTTGAGGTATACCTATGATGACAATTACAGGCCTCTCTCATCTTTTTAAGTTGGAGAACTTGCACAATTGGTGGCTGATTAAATAATTTTTTGCCCCACTGTATATGTAAAGCGCTGCTTAAATGGATAGTGCTATATACAGTAACTACCTGTAATACTAATATTTTCAAAGAAAAACATGAAAATTAATTTTAGTGCAAACACAATATTATACCCAATTTTTGGTAAAATATAAAAGATGATGTTGCATTGAATAAATAGATACCAAACATGTCAAATCTTAAAATGAACTAGCCTGCTTAATAGCAAAAAAAAAAAAAGGTACTCAAAATTCATCACAGGCAAAGCTTTAAAAGCTTTTACAGGTCATCAGTTTAGAGTTAAGCTAGAATGACTGCAATCACTGCAACATTTGCCGTGATAGCTCACATGTGTGGCGTAACTGATGTTTACATACACATGCTTGGCCTACGATGCGCTTTATGGGGTGCATGTGTGGGGGTGACAAGGGTGCTTGAACTTTTTTTAGCCATTTTTATTTATTTTATACAATTTTTTTTTTTTACCTTTATTGTTTTTCTAAGTGTCCTAACAAGCCCTGCTGTTTTAGCATGGGCAGGTGACAAGTCTTTATGGAAACATATGGGTCTACTAAACCCCCCAAATATCTCTCCTGCCATGCCCTCTAATGCTAGATTGCACTGGAATAGCTGCATCCTCAGCTGCACTAGCAAAGGAATGACAGCTGTGATCCTGGAAGTGACTAAATACAGTACTTTACATGCTACTTAGTCTCAGTCGCACAGGGAATCGAAAAAAGATGCTTGAGGGGGCGCCCCTTTGAAAGCTTGGTAAAAAAAAATCACTTATTGGAAAGCCCTTTGCTGGTTCTTAAAGCTGGTATCAAGCTCACAGGAGCTTGATTAACCACTATATCTACCATGATGCTTAATAACATACTCTGGTAGAGAAGTGGTTAAAACAAGCTTTAAGCCCCATTTCACACCAGAGCGACTTGTCAAGTGATTTGACAGTTTAAAGTCACATGACAAGTTGCACCCTATTTGCATCTATGAATCTGTGCGACTCCGACTTGCACCGATTTTGAAAAAGGTTCCTGCACCATTTTTGCCGATTTCATGTACAGCTTGCTTAGAAATCTGTGCATGAAGTCGCACAGATGTTAGCAAGCTGCACATGAAATCGCACTGACTGGCGGCTTTAAAATTGTGCTGAAGTAGCATGTTTTTAAAAGGCGCATTCCGTGTGAACCGGGGCTTAGACTGACTTGAAGGTACAGTAGATAGCCTAAATTTGGTGACCAAATACACAAGATAGCTCATGCACACAGAGCTTAAAAAAATTTCACTTTTACAGGCATTGAGTGTTTTCTTTTCTCTAAGCCAATAAAAGCCTATGTGCCCATGCACACATGGGTGTTTACAGGTTTGTTAAAGGAGTGCTTACGGGCTGAAAGAAAAAAAAAAAAAAAAAAAAAAAAAAAATCAACCAAAGACGCATTCAGGAGAGGAGCTGAACAGCAGAACACAAACAAAAAAACGCCTAACCACACAAACACTAAACGCATTTAGCGTTTTAATGCTATTGCATTCCAATTGCCAGAATACTTATACCAATAGAGTGCATAATCGCTCAAATGCTAGATGCACTTAAGCGCGTGTGCAATACACAGCTACAGTCTTTTAAGCAGCATTTTCCTGCCAGGAGTTCTGGTGTTCAGAGGGCCTTTGACAGATGTTCTGCACGCATGAGGTCTAAAGCTGGTCATAGACTGGTAAAATTTTTAACAAACTTTTTTAGAAAATAAACGTTTGAATAAAGTTTGTTTGTTTTCTAATTTTTAGTGGGTTACATTGAAGTTTGTTTTTGACCGCAGTGACTAAAAAATTCTAAGGAGCAGGATGGAAAATTTGTTAGCGTATGTGGTAAGTGATTTACCCCTACCTTGGCTTTGATTTCCGCTGTCGGCACACCCCTGAAAGGGGTTTTCAGAGACTGGCCAGACAACAGCACTGGACCTGCAGAGCACCCAGCAGATGACCCCATATGTTACATCATGCGTGTCAAGGGGAGTACTCACAGGATCGAGTATAAAGCAGCATTACAGGTCAGCCTCACGTTTTCGAGCACGTGGGGTCCAGGTGTGGTCCCGCAATGCTCTGCTGAGTAGTCCGCCAATCCACAAGCTGTATAAAAAGTCGTAATGACTATGATGCAACTGAGTGATACGGGAATCATCTGAGGAGAAATAATTCAGTATGAGGAAGAAAAAAAAAAAACACTTCCTTAAAAAGAATCGAGTCTTGCCTTAGTAGAGATGAGATGAGAGGTTTATCACCTAAAGGACACTAGCAGAAACACTATGGCTAGCTTGAATGAGAGAGGTTATTTAGGTGGATGTCTTGCAGCCTTTCTATTTTGCCAGTGTGCCGTCATCTGAAGGTAGCTGTATATGTCCCAGCCACAATAATTTAAAGAAGTCTGTACTGTACAATCAGGAAATACAGTCATGGCCAAAAATATTGGCACCCCTGCATTTCTGTCAGATAGTGCACTCCTTTGCCCAGAAAATTGTTGGAATTACAAATGTTTAGGCATTCTCATGTTTATTTCTTTTGTTTGTATTGGTATGACACAGTGGAGAAACAAAATCTATTGGCACCCTCAATTTAATATTTGGTAGCACATCCCTTGGAAAAAAACTGAAATCAATGGCTTCCTGTAACCATCAATGAGTTACTTAAACCTCTCTACCAGAATTTTGGACCACTCCACTTTCACCAACTGCTCCAGGTCTCTCAGATTAAAAGGGTGCCTTTTCCCAACTGCTGTTTTGAGATCTCTCCACGGGTGCTCTATGGGATTTAGATTTGGACTCATTGCTGTCCAGTTCACTAGTCTCTAGTTCTGTGTCTTAAACCATTTCTGGGTGCTTTTTGAAGTGTGCTTTAGGTCATTGTCCTGCTGTAACTTTCTGATACTGGGACCTAATATTGCACCCTGGAATTCTTTAGTAGTCTTCAGATTTCATAATGCAATGCCAATGATCAAAACATCCAGGGCCTAAAGCAGCAAAACACCTCCCCCCCCCCCCCCCCAAAAAAATAAACCATGTTCGACTGTAGGGACATTTTTTTTTTCTTTTTCTTTAGAGGCCTCATTTCTTTTTCCGAAAACAGGAGGATGATGGGCTTTACAAAAAAGCTGTAAATTTTATTTCGTCTGTCCAGAGCACATTCTCCCAAAAGGATTTTGGCTTCCTCAGGTAAGTTTTGGCAAACTCCAATCTGGCTTTTTGTGTTTGAGTGTCAGCACTGGGGTCCTCCTGGGTATCCTACCATAGCATCCCTTTTCATTCAGATGGTGATGTATAGTGCGAGCTGAAGCTGACACAGTTGTATCCTGTGCCAGAAGGTCAGCTTGAATTTGTCTGGAAGTTGATTGAGGTTCGTTATCAACCATTCGAACAATCCTTTGTTGCAATCTTTGATCAATTTTTCTCTCTCATCCACCTCCAAGGAGATACGCAGGAACATTAAGATCTCTGGAGATTGACTTTTAACCTTGAGATTGTTCATGCTTTTCCACAATTTTTGTTCTCAAATCCTCAGACAATTCTTTGTTGCATTTTAACTGGTTGCCAGTGATTTCTATAGTCAGTCCCTGTTAATTGATACAGGTGAGTTTAATTACAAATTATAGGAGCATCACAAACTTGGAATGCAATTATTTCTTACAATTTTGAGAAGGTAGCAATAATTTTGTCCAGTCCATCCTTGGAGTTTTGCGTGGAATGTGTCAGATTTGGCTTTTTGTTTCTCCACTTTTTTGTGTCGTGCCAATACAAAAAAAAAGAAATAAACATGAGAATGCCTAAACATTTGTAATTACAACAAATTTTCTGGGCGAAGTGGTGCATTATCTGACGGAAATGCAGGGGTGCCAATATTTTTTGGCCACGAGAATATATAGAATATATATTATATTTGCATTTAATTACTCTTTAGTTTAAAGTACACCTTAGTGGATTTTGCATCTTTTAATAAAGGAGCCCAAATACTGCACATATATTTAGGAAAATAATCAGAAATATTACTTGCTTTAATTTTGTCCTAGAAGTCTGGTATCGGTTCTCTAAAATTGGCTCTCCTATTCTTAAGAAAACATTAAGCTGAAGAGTGTTTTTGCTAGGGCTATTTAGGATTATGTTTTTTACAACAAATATATGGAGTAAAATTTTTAGCATCATGTATTGCTTAGAAGCTAAGGCTCAGGACAGGAAATGATGCTACAGGAAGTAGGGTAGGGGAAAGAGGACTTGAACAAGCCATGTCCTGAGGAACTAAAGGACAGTTGTGCTGTGTCCTGTTGCCTACAGAGATCGTGATGCACGGTAACCTGAGCCAAGTAACTTTTTAGCATATTCCTATTGTATAGATAAGTAGTATATTTGTATTGTTTATCTGTCAATCTTTTATTGTATTCCTATAAATTGAAATAGTTTGTATGTGCAGCAATTTGTTTAGTAAAAGCACAGTAATACACTAGAGAGGTTACTTCTAATGCAAAGAACCTTTAAAAGACGCAAAGCAAAAGTGCTAACAGCAAATCAGAGAAAAGGACTAGCTTTTCATTGAGAAACAATGCCACTGACGTGATGGAAGAAGAAATTCTAAATATGTGAGCCTTAAAGTGTTACTCCCACAACAGTAAAATCAGTCTGTATATGCAGTAAAGCATGCTTGCTATACTCACTGTGGAACCTAAGGGGTTAATCCTCTGCATTGTGTAAAAAGGCTGTTTTATCCTGGCTCCTCTGATCCTCCCCTCCTTCCACTGTCCCCTGATATCACAGAGCCTATGTAGTCAAGCTGTACATGCTCAGTTTGGTGTGTATTGCTAGTTTTTTTTTTTTTTTTTTGGGAGAGTGCATGTGATCAGCATAGGGCCAATCAGCACTGTCCAGACAGACGGTCAGGGGTCTTGTAGTCCCCTAGCGCAGTCCTCCTACAAGCTGTAACCAGTGCTTGGCAGGACACTGATAGAAGTCACAAGACTGCTCTAACTGCTGATGAGAAAATGTATTTACTAGTTTATATTTACTAAAATAATTGCAATTCCATGTCCTGTGTATTGTGGGAGACCAGATATAGTGAATGCAGGGTCCTGGGTTCAGTAACACTTTAAATCCTGTTTGCCCTATGATACAACTTGAAAGCAGACACAACTGCTATGGGCCTACATGTCACAAACAAGAAAAGCACCGCTCAAGACTAAATATCTAGGCATGCAAAGATTTCTGGTGTTTTTGCACCTTTACCAGTTCAATGTATTCAATGGCTGGTAGTTTTAGAATATATGAATTACCCTTAGGGAGACCAGAGGTTGTTTATAACTTTTGTTGGTCATCTCTTCTGCCCTTTTATGCATGCTTTGTTAAAATGTGCAAAAAATGGGTAAGGTTAGCCCGGATCAACCAATTGGCATATTAATTATTTAACAAGAGTGGCTTACATCAGGCAATCAACCGTATGTAGGATACCAATTAGGGGTGTCCTAGAGCATACAAGAAAAAACAAAGAGAAATAATCTCTCAAGAGGACAGGAAAACCCTGAGGCACTGTCTGGATAAGGCCAAAGTTTATTAAGTACATAGAAAAAACACCACACAAAAATGTACAACAATCCATGAAAAAAAAGGGCTATCGTGAGTGACAGATACAGGCCCTAACAGTAAAAAATGACAACGTTGTCGTTTAAAAACAAAGGGGAGCCATGGCTGAGCATACCACAGACACACTCCGTTCACCACTCATACACTGATAGTAGTAAGCAAATATACTGAAATAGCATGTTCAGTGGATCACTTTTCAGAGGTGTGGTATAGTGGGTGTGCGGGTAAATGTGGATGGGTAGTAGTGCAAGTCCTTACGCCAATAGACCTGATGGAATATAGCAGGAGCTGGCAGAGGTATATTCCAGTGGGACACAGCAGAGGTAACCGACAAAAACTAACAGATCATCTGGTTAAGCAGGTGAGTAAGCTGACATGACAGCATCAAGCACAGCAGATTTGAGCTTGCAGCATCTAGCAGATCATGCAAATAGAGACAGGTAGATTGCTATGAATGACAACAGCAAGCAGGAGAAGGGGAGGCTGGCTTATACACAATGCGGGAAACATAGGTCATAGGGGGAAAGGATCTCTCACCACCCAGTCAGTGACCGACATCCATGTGTTGCCATACTATTCCCCAGCAGGCGGCTTGGAGTGCGAGTCCGTTAGGAGCCGTTTTGCTACTTGGATAGCTGTGTCCAGTAGGCGCTGCGCAGAGTAAGATAGTCGGAAGCAGGAAACGCCGGTCCTCAGCTGATTGGTCCCAGCTGATCGTCCATCCACAACAGCACAGGGCTCCGGAGTAACGTACTTAGCACGTGACGTCAGCACGTTACTCCGGAAGTCTCCATCCACATTTACCCGCACACCCACTATACCACGCCTCTGAAAAGTGATCCACTGAACATGCTATTTCAGTATATTTGCTTACTACTATCAGTGTATGAGTGGTGAATGGAGTGCGTCTGTGGTATGCTCAGCCATGGCTCCCCTTTGTTTTTAAACGACAACGTTGTCATTTTTTACTGTTAGGGCCTGTATCTGTCACTCACGATAGCCCTTTTTTACATGGATTGTTGTACATTTTTGTGTGGTGTTTTTTCTATGTACTTAATAAACTTTGGCCTTATCCAGACAGTGCCTCAGGGTTTTCCTGTCCTCTTAAAAGAATATTTCTTTGTTTTTTTTTTTGTTAAAATGTGTTTCAGTTTTGGAAATGCATGTAACTTAAAGTGGAGGTCCACCCTAACACTTAAATTCTCACCCTGCAATCATTAATGTGAGCCAAGTTCAGCCTTATGTCTCAAAATGAAAAAAATCCTAGTTTTCCTACCTTTATTTTGCAGAATCCAGTGCCGTCACATGACTTAGATTCTACTTCCTTCTGAGAGTAAAATTAGCCAGTGGGTGTGGTTGATGAAAGCTAGTGACATCACTTCCTGGGAGAGACACTGTTCCTGTGTAGCCAGGGGGCGTATACAGGATGGGAGGAACTAATCATAGGTTCCTGCCCAGTGTTCAATCACTGCACATTCTAATTCATGAGAAAATTAAGAAATAAAAAGCCCCATCCACACAAGGGGATTGGAGGTGCAGTGCACATATACAGTATAGCTGTGAACAGGAGAAGGGAGCTGGACGGGGGGCACCCGTTCCCATCTATGCGACTTTGAAAATCAGCAACTTTGAAAAGGTACCTGCAATGCTTTGATGCAACTTTGATCCAGAGAGCGTAAAGAGTCAAAGATGTACTCAAAGTCGCACTCTAAAGCGTTCAACTTTGTGGTTGCAATACTGGAAACTAAGGCTCCACTAGTATGAATTGTCATGTGACTTTGGACACAAAGTCGCATGACAAGTCACAGCCCATTGATTTCAAATGACACCCATTCCCATCTATGCAACTTTGAAAATCAGCAACTTCGAAAAGGTACCTGCAATGCTTTGATGCGACTGATCCAAAAAGTGTAAAGTTGAATTAAAGCTGCAATCAGTCGCATTAAAGTCGCACTCTAAATTGTGCAGCTTTTTGGTTGCAATAGTGGAAATGTGACTTGTCATGCGACTATGTGTTCAAAGTCGCAATACAAGTCACAGCCCACTGATTTTAATGGTACCTGTTGCCATCTATGTGAATTTGAAAATGTAAAAGCAATGCTTTGATGCGACTGATCCAGAGAGTATAAAGTTGGATCACAGTCACACTCCAAAGTCGCACTCTAGCCTTAGGTTACGTTTCCACTAGTGCGACTCCAAAGCTGTGCGATTTAAAGTGCGACTTTGAGTACAGCTTTGATCCAACTTTACACACTGGATCAAAGCTGCATCAAAATAGTGCAGGCACCTTTTCAAAGTCGCATAGATGGGAACGTTTGCTATTGAAATCAATGGGCTGTGACTTGTCATGCGACTTTATGTGTCCAAAGTCGCATGACAAATCGCACTAGTGGAAACGGAGCCTTAAACTCATCTGTAGCTAACTTACTCACATGTAGCTCCCTCAGCTGGGCGTGGGCCACACCATGCCATCATAGTGCCCATCACAGTGCCATGCAGCAACAACCACCTGGTTGTACACTGTGGAAAATATGCAGCATGTTGCATTGTAACTATCTTATAGTTTCTAACAAACAGAACATACTTCCAAAGCCTGCCCTCCCCCTCTCTCACAGGAGAAACTACTGGCCAAAACGAGGCTATGAAGACAGGAGGAGATCTCAGGAGGGATGGGGGTGGGGCTGGGCAGGTCTAGGCATGCCTGTCTAAAAAGGAGAGGAGGGATGGGGCGGGGCAGGTCTAGGCATGTCTGTCTAAAAAGGAGAGGAGGGATGGGGGCGGGGCAGGTCTAGGCATGTCTGTCTAAAAAGGAGAGGAGGGATGGGGGCGGGGCGTGTAGAAAAGAAGGACAACGTTTTCAGGAAGTGAGAGGCCCCCATGCAGAATTCAGAAATAACGAAGAAAGGTTGTCCCTGAAGAACAGGAAGAAGCTGATTGTCTGGCTTTGATTAGACTTTCTAAGCGACACAGTCAGCAATACAGAAAATGAATAATGACAAAAAGATGATATTTTACATATAATAGAAAATTTTTCATTTTTGACTGGACTTCCACTTTAATTATACATGTAGGAGCCAAACACTTAAAATAAAGCAAGTAATATTTTCCTAAAAACTACTAAATATTTCACACACTTCCAACTGAAAAAGGAATACTGACCTGGTATAATAAAGTAAGGGCTGATGAAAGATGTAATTTAGCCATGAAAACAATCAGCTTTTGTATGCCTCCAAATAGTACATTATTCTAGTTTGACTTACAGTTGGAATTGCTGTGGTGCAGCTCACTCTTCTGAGGCGTCTTTGCATCAGATCGTGTTCCATTCCATTCACTTCAGCCTTCAGCAATTCTAGCCCTTCTTTTTCATGTTTCAATTCTTTTGCAAGTCTTTCCATCCTTGCCCGCTGGTGCAACAATAAGGCTTTGAACAACATATGTTTATTAAAAACTAGCATGGTAGACCACACTTTACAGATTTTGTTCAAAATTGTAATAAAACTTAGGAGACTTCAACAACTTATATAAAAACCAGTGTCCTGCATCTCACTCCAGAATTGGTTTCCGTGTTACTACCCAACAACCTACCTACAAACAAAGGAGCAAGTAAAAGCCTCTGCTCGGAAATACTACCTCAAAAGACATTCTCAAGGCAAAAAAAACGACAGTTGTGTACCGCCCTACCTGCCAAAGGATTTCTATTGTTCAGCAAGTGTAATTCACACAAGTCTGCCACCTGGAAAATATTTAAACCAAATTTTATTTGCTCCCATAAGCCAATGTATAACCAGCTTCTGTTCCTATTTAAAACCTGCGATTAATTAACCCCAGGATGTGATGTCTAACTTCAAAAGTTCTTGAATTAGGCTCCATGCCCACTGAAGCTCATAAACTGACGTTTTTGGGAGTTTGGGCGTTTTTTTTAAACAGCCCATAAACTCCACTCTAGGTTATCCTATGTGTCCATGCACACATGGATGTTTTTCAGCAGTGGAGTTTGTTTTCTGAATGCCATAAAGTCAAGTTCAGGAGTTGTTTTCTGACCACAAAAAACGCCAAAGGCTCATAAACGCTGATAAACATCGATAAACACTCAAAAACGTGGCTCACCAGCATTTATGTTTTTGATCCATTGGAAAAAAAAAACGCTAAAAAAAGCTATTGCAAAAATGTTAAAAAACGTTGAAAGACTCACTGCAAAATTACTGACGTTTTTATAACGTTATTTTAACGTCCAGTGTGCATGGAGCCGAATATGTAAGCTGTGTGTGGAAAAAACAAATCTATCTATACACACACACACACACACACACACACAATTGTACCAATATATACTGTAAACTGTGTGATGTCATATTAAAAGGCACTGAAACAGAAAAATAACAATGATAATTTACAGTAGGGTTGCACCATTACCGATACTGGTATTGGTATCGGTGCAGATACCAAGCATTTGCACGAGAACTTGTACTCGTGCAAATGCTCCGATGCCTAATCCGATACCTGGATAGTCAGAGGATGATCGGTGTGGCCATTACAAGCACCAATCTCCCTGTATAGATTTCAATAAAGCAGCTGACAGTCGCTTCTCCTTCTCTCCCTCCCGCAGCTTTATTGAAAGCCATACAGGGAGATCGGTGCTTGTAACCCACCTCTGCGCCGATTGTTCTAACTGCCCCCCCCGTGTCTTTCTCCACTCCCCCTCCGTGTCCTCCCTGTCCTAGATCTGTCAGGATGGAGAGCGGAAGAAGGATCCGGTAAATCTGTCATTTACTGGCTCCTTTGTTTTTCTGAATGCACAGAGTCAGTGTTCATAACTTTATGAATGAATATGAGCCTCTGTCTCCTGTCCATTCATTTTTAGTACAGCTGAGGCTGCAGAAAAAGTCCCTCTGTCTCAAAGGGGAAAGGTCAGGGGACATCTTACCAACCCCCCCCCCCCCCCCCAAAAAAAAAAACAAAAATACTGACACTGTCTACAACCCACCCCCCAAACCCAAAAAAAAAAAAAAAAAAGACAGTCGACGCTGGCCAGGAACGCTGGTGTTGGCGGTAAAGCACCGCTATTTTTAGCGGCACTTTACTGTCTTTCTGAGGAGGTTTTTGGCCGCTAGCAGGGCACTTTTAACCCCCGCTATCGGCCAAAAAAGGGTTAGAACCGCCCGCAAAGTGACGCTTCAGCCGTGCTTTGTCGGAGGTTCGGCGGTGCTGTCCACTGAATTCAATGGGCAGGGGCGCTTATATATACACCGCTCATACAGCGCTGCATAGATGCGGCTTGCAGGACTTTTTTTACGGTCCTGCAAGCGCACCGCTCCAGTGTGAAAGCACTCGGGCTTTCACATTGGAGTGAGAGGAGAGGCTCGTTACAGGCGATATTTTTAGCGTTATAGCGCCTGTAAAGCACCTCAGTGTGAAAGTAGCCGAAGTCTCATTTGCTGCAATAGCCAATTTGTTTATTTAATTTAGATCCAATCAAAAAAACCAACACAACTTAAAATGACAGATTATAAAGCCCAAAGGAAGAATAGATTCCTATTAAAGCAAGTACAACATTTTAAAATAACGAAACCCATTTTCTCCTTACAAAACAGTCTCAAAAAGAGAAAGGCATAAAAAAAAAAAAAAAAAACAAAAAAAAAAAAAAACAGCTTGCTTTCCTTTTATAAACAGTGTTTAGTTTTCAGCTGCAATGACTGCCATCAAAGCAATACTAGATAGATGTCAGCAAGTCTCCGACAAAACTATTTCAGCATCTAGGAGGGAAGCTCTTGTTTGAAACCCACTCGTGCTCCGACAAATCTCTCTTCGAGCATCAGAGCTGCTGTCCAATATTCATCACAACACAAACAAATCCATGTCTTTAGCAATAAACCAAAATACATACCCTTTATATCCACCCGAATCTCTTTAGCACAAATGTAATTCATATTTATTTTGACTGTGCATACATGATAATGCATTAGTAGCATAATCCCACATGGATTATGGATTAAGGAAAGCACATACTTCTGACTCACTGGAAACATTACACAGCACGGACACACCACACAAGCACTATAGAAACATAACAAGTTGCTTGTTGAGTCAATAAGAATCTGAACTCTTAGATCAATGTGTATGACATTTTCAGAACTGAAATAGATTGTAGAGATGTTGTCCAGTGCCACAGCAATGTACATTCTAGGACATTCGAGGATTATATTTTGTAAAACGGCATTGGTGAAGTAAGCATAATTACTAAACTATTTACCAAGCTTCTGGTCTACCTCCATAAACCTATCTACTGGGTTTTATAAATTGATAGTGCCTATAAAATAAGACTTTATTAGGAATGACTAGGTATTATGGACAATGCAGAGTCCTTCTGGTAGGCAGTTACCATAATTTGGTCTTTCATTGAAGACAAGTAAAAGAACCAAAAAACAGTAAGGCAGCCTGAAGATGAAATCAATAGCACAGCCCTACTAGAGAAATCATGCAGAGATAGGAGAAGGAAAACAGCAGTGTCTCTCTATGATTCGAAGGAGTAAAATAAAAAAAATAAAAAAAAAACGACAGTACCTTGGGTATATGCGTAATCATCTGATCCAGAACTGGAACTTCGATGGTATTTGTGAACTCCCTTTTCAACTCCTGATGATGGCATCAGTGAAATTGGCTGTATAGGTTCTGGAGCACACGGATGCTGCTCTTGGTCCACAATATTTAGAAGATTTTCAGTAGGAGCCCGTGCAACAGTAATTTTAAAAACAGTTGGGTTCGATGGAGACATCAGTACACGAGGAGAAGGAGTGGGAGAGCCACAGGTGGTCGGTGGTTGCGAATAGGTTATATATAAGGGATTAACACCGTATGGAGTCTTTGGCTGGCCTTGTATCGCCCTTGAAGGTGAACCTGGTCGTGCACTTGAGGCATATGCAGAATGTGGACTCCGCTGGGAGGGTTGATTACTAATTGGTGAAGGACTTCTATTCATCGCATTTCCTGGTCTTTGTTGTGATTCAACTGTAATTTCTATTTTGTTCATCCCAGGAGCCTTGTTCATGCCAGAACCATAGGGAAGATAAGATACAGAATGGCTACTTTGCTTTGGATAGGGAGGTGGAGCTTGTGAATAAGCATGAGGAGAAACTGTTGAGGGACTAGGGGGCATGAACACATGTGAAGTCTGGTGACTAAGCGGATTAGGCTGCACTTGATGCTGTGGGGAGCTATAAGGAGATGAACATTGTGACGTAGGAGGGGAACGAAAAGCAGACTGTGGAATTTGAGGCTGTTTAGGTGAATACTGTGTAGGTTGGTAACTCTGAGGAAACACTGGATGAGGGCAAGGACTGTAGTTTGTGTGAGGAACTGGAGAGGACTGGGGCCATGGTGTGGTTTGTGGGGTTTGTCTTCCTGGAGAATTTTGGGAAGACTGTCTAATGTAAATAGAACTTGGAGACCCATAAGGATTGCTCTGCACTTGAGGAAGAATCTGTAAAGCTCTGGGCACATTGTGAGCAGAAGGTATATTCTGTGATACTGTTACAGTTATAGGATTTGTACTGTAGCGAGGTATGTGCATATAATTTTGCAGGGAAGCTTGCATAGCTGACGCATTGACACTTTGCTGCGGAATAGGTTGCGGGGGAGGAGTTGGCGAGTTTCGTTCATTCAAGAAAAATTGATTGTAATTTTGTGGCACAATTGCTGGGGCAGAATGAGGCTCCTGAACCAAACATATAAGCTTGCCAGAAGCGCGCTGAGGATCAATATGCCCATCACTTGAGCTATGAACCATTGGACGACCATTCATTTGTGTTACTTCACCATGGAAATTGGTGCCTGGGTGAATGCCAAGATTGATGTGCAAAAGATTGTTTGTTCTAGTGTCTTCTGGATTGTGCCCCTCCATATAAAGGTATTTACAGCTCTCTTGTGTCAGGGCTCGGCAGCAGGCATCAATGTTGCTGTTATTCTTCATAAAAAAAAAAAAAAAATAGGAATTAGAAAAAACTTCATAAGCAGATGTTAAGCAAGTATACGTGTATTTTGTGCCAATTAAAAGATACCTGTACTGAGTAAATAAAAAAAGACTGCCATTACCGACCTTCTAAAAATGCTACTTGCCTACCATGGTTTGGCTTCAATCTTTTCTGAAGCAGAAACCTGGAACCTGCACGTACACACCAGAAGTCATAATACCGATTATACACGATTGTTCTCGGTGGGTGACTCGGAAACTACCAAAGCCAATATTTCATATTTCAGAACAGCATGACGTTATCAATATGCCTTTTCATAAAAAGTTTAACTTGTGACAAAGTAAATAAGCTGCATCCATGCAAACGAAGAATCGCCCCACGAAGACGCTGTATACCGACAGCGGCTGATCGTTAAAACATTTTCCAACATGTCCCTTCAAAGGAAGTCTATTAACCCTCTCGCTGCCATCAACATAAGGGATACAGCAGCACAGAACTGCTTGCAGCTGGTCAGTATCATTTGCTGCCCAGCAGTCTCAGCTGCAGTTTGAGACCTCTCATCTCTGCTGCTATCGGTCACCTTCTCCCCCCGCCCCGCGTCTTACCATCCCCTCGCTGTCTTTGTCAACTTCTCCCCCCCTGCCAGCAGCTGTGGGCACACAAGGGCAAATTGGATAGTCAGGATGGCGAGCAATATTTCCTGGCTCCATGAATAAACACAGGAAATGCTCTGCATAGAGCACTCAGAGTTAATTCATAGGTAAGGACATAGTAAACATCAGTCACACGTTTACTATGTTTTCCTGTTTTGTGAATGAACAGAGTGCTCTGTATAGAGCATACCTGTGTTCATTACAGTGCTGCAGGTGAGAAGGAGATCCTCAATCTCTTCCTTTAAAGCAAAGGGTAACCATACAGTATGTATTTAGACCTCTGATATTTACACAAAGTCCCCAGTACTGTAAAAAAAAAAAATAAAGCACAAAAGAAACAAAACAAACAGAAATACACCCCCCTGCACACACAATGTGGTAATGCATGCCATGCGTGCAGGGCCCATATACACCATTGGGCATACATTATGGTGTGTACACACACACTGCAGTGTGCTGTTAAAACACAGTGCTTATTTTTTAAATTCTTTTTCAAAACTGCAAGCGATCATTAAACTCCATGCCAGGGAGCACTTAGAAGTTACAATGTCTGGCAATGTGTTGCAAAGTGCTGCATCACCAAAAAATGCATGCCTGTAATATTTTTTTGCATAGCACAGTAACAGAGCACACACATAGCACTGCGCACATAGGTATGCGTTTAAAAGTGGAGAGCAGGGCCTGGCAGCAAAAGGGAGGGGGAGTCCACACACTCTAAAATTTGTCAGGTCCATGCTGGACCGCCTAAATTTCCATCAGTGTATGGCCAGCAAGATTTGGTAAAATTGCTGC
Organism: Aquarana catesbeiana; assembly: GCF_042186555.1. NCBI lineage: Eukaryota > Metazoa > Chordata > Amphibia > Anura > Ranidae > Aquarana > Aquarana catesbeiana. Next base: position 328,874,429 of record NC_133325.1, read on the forward strand.
TGTGCTTCTCACTGTTCTTGCTAGAGGGTAGGAACATGTGGTGGCAATCCTTTGCCTTCACTGGGATGGTTGCAGACAGAAATGCTAAAGGGATGTTTTTCAAAGTGATTTCTCTGCAAAATAAAGCATGGAGACATGGGTGGATGAGTTTGCTTTAAAAATTAAAAATGGCAGTAAGGGCAGATGATTAATGTGGCATTTGTTTCTCCTCAGACCACTTTCACACCGAGTCGCTTTTCAGGCGTTTTAAAAAAATAGCACCTGTAAAGCGCCTCTCATGCCTCCCTAGTGTGAAAGCCTGAGTGCTTTCACACTGGGGTGGGGCACTTGCAGGACATTGAAATGCATGGGCAGCGCTACAGAAGTGCCTGCAAAGCAATTTGTCAGTGCAGCAACACTGATGTTTTTAACCCTTTCTTTGGCCGCCAATGGGGGTTAAAAGCGCCTTCCTAGCGGCCGAAAAGTGCCGCTAAAACTAGTGGCGCTTTACCACTAACGTGGTGCAGCCTCAGTGTGAAAGGGCTCTTAATCGTCATACATCCCAGGAGGGGAGGAGGGTTGTAAGAAATCATTTACCTAGGCATGAAAACCAAAAAGTAACTGAAGAAATGTAAAATTACAAAAAATATATTTTTAAAACAAGTTACCATAATATGCCTTCCTATCCATTTATAAATGCCATCAGCATAAGGATAACAAATACCACGGTGATTGAGAGAAGTTCCACTTTAAAAGCGATTGTAAAAGGTTCAAATTTTATTTATTTTTTTTTAAAAACAAAAACATGCTATACTTACCTGCTCTGTGCAGTGGTTTTGCACAGAGCAAACCCTATCATCGTCTTCTCGGGTCCTCTGCCGAAACTCAAGGCTCCTTCAACCTGCTGAGTGCCCCCATAGCAAGCTGCCTACTATGGGAGCACTCGTGCAGGCTCGAATCCAAGCTGCAATCTGTATGTCCATTGACACAAAGCATGGCGCAGCCTCTCCCCCTGCTTTTTTGCCTGTGATTGACAGTAGCAGGAGCCAATAGCTCCCGTTGCTGTTTTTAAGCCTATGGAGGAGGGAGAGATCGAGTTCAGGTAAGCATAAAAAAAGGGGGGGGGGCTACACACAGAAAATGTTTTACCTTAATGCAGAGAAAACATTACGGTAAAAAACCTTCAGCCATTAAAACCACCAAGTATTCTTTAATATTGGAACCGATAACATGTACTGTAGGAAGAGTAATTAGTGACACAAGACTCACTTTATGCCAGATTGGAATAGAACCATGACATAAATGTTATACTATGTAGCATCACCCTGAATTAGACTCTTACATGGAATGACACTACTATGCTGCCCAGCAGAACAAGTGTGATATTACACTGACTGATGTTTTCTCCATATTCGTATATAAAATCCTGAAGAGCAAACACAGCACTTGGCACGGAATCAATACATACCTGCAACTAAAAGGAGAGAGCCTCATGTATCATAAGTGTCTGCGAGGAAACTGTGTGCTGCCTTCAACAGTTTCCAACTATCATTTTACAAGTACAGCTTAGTAAAATCTTAAATTTTCTATAGGCAACACAGACACTTTCCTTTAGCCTAGATTCACACTATAGCGATGCGGGAACCAGCGCATTTCCAGCGCCGGTTCCCGCATCACATCTCTCCCGCAGGCAATTCAACACTGCCTTCTGCGAACCGCTGCGGGTGTCAATACAATGTTAATGACACTGCCAGTTCACAGATTGCAGTGCGAACTGTGGATTCGGACAGGAATCCGATTGTATGGGTGTGAACACTCATGCGATCCTATTCCAGAGCAGGGAAAAAAAAAAAAAGTCCCTGTACCTGACACTCACCTGTCCAAGGAATTTCTTGCGGCTTCACAGCCGGCTCCTCACTACACATTCTGGTCCCACAGCCTCCTGGGACTTGTGATGTGTCCCAAGAGGTTTTGGGCGGAGGGAAGGGGGGGGGGGGGGGGACTTCCGCTACAATTGCCTAGGTCAGGGGTAGGCAACCTCGGTCCTCCAGCTGTGGTGAAACTACAAATCCCATCATGCTTCTGCCCCTAAGTGGTCAGGGTCTTGCAATGTCTCATGGGCCTTGTAGTTTCAAAACAGCTGGAGGGCCGAGGTTGCCTACCCCTGGCCGAGGTGGTCGTGGCAGGAGTAGGGAGTAGGTACCTGTCAAAACTAGTTACTCACTCTCAGGAGGGGGAGGAGGATAATAGCTGAACTTCCACTTTTAGGTGAACTCCTGCTTTAATGCCCACCAGCAATGGTTCAAATAAAAGAACCTTTGCACAGATGTCTTTTAAGATGATGGAGAGAAATGAGATGCTTAAATTTATGCCATTAGGTGGTCCTTTAGTTTGCACAAGACATCAGATATAAAAGAGCAAAATGAAGTGCATTTCATTACAAAAAACTTTTAATACTTATGTTTATCTCTAAAATTAAAAGGTCATGTAAAAATTATATATATATATATATATATATATATATATATATATATATATATATATATATATATATATATATATGTATGGAGTTTAACCACTTAAAGACTATACCATTTTCTGGCACTTGCTGCTTAAAAGTTAAAATCAATATTTATTGCTAGAAAATTGCTCAGAACCCCCAAACATTATACAGTTGTACTCATAAGCTTACATATCCTGGCAGAATTTATGATTGGCCATTTTTCAGAGAATATGAATAACAAGCATTTTTCACTCATGGTTAATGTTTGGCTGAAGCCATTAAAGAGGAAGTAAACCATAGTGGGTTTACTTCCTCTTTATTTCCCTGCAAAGGTAAAGCATAATGCATAGTAGCCTATTATGTGTCACTTACCCGACACCGAAGCCTGCGATGTCTCTGTTGTCCCCACGTCCATCTTCGCCCCTCTTCCTTCTGGGGCTGCAAATTCCGAAACTGTGACTGCCCAGAGTCT